>NC_141043.1:13042321-13202142 GCF_052040795.2 Danio rerio
GTCAGAGACATAGATTTTCACCTGCAACTTGCTTTAACATGTTTAACAGTGCATAAAAAGTTGTCTAAAACAAAAAAGAATGATGCATTTTATGGCTGGATCTGTTTTTATCACTTTCTGAATTGGACGTTGAAAATGAGCTTATTTCAGCCAGCAGAGAGGTCAAATCACAGTAATGCAAACTCAGTCAGAGACATAGATTTTCACTTGCAACTTGCTTTAACATGTTTAACAGTGCATGAATTGTTGTCTAAAACAAAAAAGAATTATGCATTTTATGGCTGGATCTGTTTTTATCACTTTCTGAATTGGACGTTGAAAATGAGCTTATCTCAGCCAGCAGAGAGGTCAAATCACAGTAATGCAAACTCAGTCAGAGACATAGATTTTCACTTGCAACTTGCTTTAACATGTTTAACAGTGCATGAATTGTTGTCTAAAACAAAAAAGATTGATGCATTTTATGGCTGGATCTGTTTTTATCACTTTCTGAAGTGGACGTTGAAAATGAGCTTATCTCAGCCAGCAGAGAGGTCAAATCACAGTAATGCAAACTCAGTCAGAGACATAGATTTTCACTTGCAACTTGCTTTAACATGTTTAACAGTGCATGAAATGTTGTCTAAAACAAAAAAGAATGATGCATTTTTTGGCTGGATCTGTTTTTATCACTTTCTGAATTGGACGTTGAAAATGAGCTTATCTCAGCCAGCAGAGAAGTCAAATCACAGTAATGCAAACTCAGTCAGAGACATAGATTTTCACTTGCAACTTGCTTTAACATGTTTAACAGTGCATGAAATGTTGTCTAAAACAAAAAAGAATGATGCATTTTATGGCTGGATCTGTTTTTATCACTTTCTGAATTGGACGTTGAAAATGAGCTTATCTCAGCCAGCAGAGAGGTCAAATCACAGTAATGCAAACTCAGTCAGAGACATAGATTTTCACTTGCAACTTGCTTTAACATGTTTAACAGTGCATGAATTGTTTTCTAAAACAAAAAAGAATGATGTATTTTATGGCTGGATCTGTTTTTATCACTTTCTGAATTGGACGTTGAAAATGATCTCATCTCAGCCAGCAGAGAGGTCAAATCACAGTAATGCAAACTCAGTCAGAGACATAGATTTTCACTTGCAACTTGCTTTAACATGTTTAACAGTGCATGAATTGTTGTCTAAAACAAAAAAGAATGATGCATTTTATGGCTGGATCTGTTTTTATCACTTTCTGAATTGGACGTTGAAAATGAGCTTATCTCAGCCAGCAGAGAGGTCAAATCACAGTAATGCAAACTCAGTCAGAGACATAGATTTTCACTTGCAACTTGCTTTAACATGTTTAACAGTGCATGAATTGTTGTCTAAAACAAAAAAGAATGATGCATTTTATGGCTGGATCTGTTTTTATCACTTTCTGAAGTGGATGTTGAAAATGAGCTTATCTCAGCCAGCAGAGAGGTCAAATCACAGTAATGCAAACTCAGTCAGAGACATAGATTTTCACTTGCAACTTGCTTTAACATGTTTAACAGTGCATGAAATGTTGTCTAAAACAAAAAAGAATGATGCATTTTTTGGCTGGATCTGTTTTTATCACTTTCTGAATATACGTTGAAAATGAGCTTATCTCAGCCAGCAGAGAGGTCAAATCACAGTAATGCAAACTCAGTCAGAGACATAGATTTTCACTTGCAACTTGCTTTAACATGTTTAACAGTGCATGAAATGTTGTCTAAAACAAAAAAGAATGATGCATTTTATGGCTGGATCAGTTTTTATCACTTTCTGAATTAGACGTTGAAAATGAGCTTATCTCAGCCAGCAGAGAGGTCAAATCACAGTAATGCAAACTCAGTCAGAGACATAGATTTTCACTTGCAACTTGCTTTAACATGTTTAACAGTGCATGAATTGTTGTCTAAAACAAAAAAGAATGATGCATTTTATGGCTGGATCTGTTTTTATCACTTTCTGAATTGGACGTTGAAAATGAGCTTATCTCAGCCAGCAGAGAGGTCAAATCACAGTAATGCAAACTCAGTCAGAGACATAGATTTTCACTTGCAACTTGCTTTAACATGTTTAACAGTGCATGAATTGTTGTCTAAAACAAAAAAGAATGATGCATTTTATGGCTGGATCAGTTTTTATCACTTTCTGAATTGGACGTTGAAAATGAGCTTATCTCAGCCAGCAGAGACGTCAAATCACAGTAATGCAAACTCAGTCAGAGACATAGATTTTCACTTGCAACTTGCTTTAACATGTTTAACAGTGCATGAATTGTTGTCTAAAACAAAAAAGAATGATGCATTTTATGGCTGGATCAGTTTTTATCACTTTCTGAATTGGATGTTGAAAATGAGCTTATCTCAGCCAGCAGAGAGGTCAAATCACAGTAAAGCAAACTCAGTCAGAGACATAGATTTTCACTTGCAACTTGCTTTAACATGTTTAACAGTGCATGAATTGTTGTCTAAAACAAAAAAGAATGATGCATTTTATGGCTGGATCTGTTATTATCTATTCTGAATTGGACGTTGAAAATGAGCTTATCTCAGCCAGCAGAGAGGTCAAATCACAGTAATGCAAACTCAGTCAGAAACATAGTTTTTTACCTGCAACTTGCTTTAACATGTTTAACAGTGCATGAAATGTTGTCTAAAACAAAAAAGAATGATGCATTTTATGGCTGGATCTGTTTTTATCACTTTCTGAATTGGACGTTGAAAATGAGCTTATCTCAGCCAGCAGAGAGGTCAAATCACAGTAATGCAAACTCAGTCAGAGACATAGATTTTCACTTGCAACTTGCTTTAACATGTTTAACAGTGCATGAAATGTTGTCTAAAACAAAAAAGAATGATGCATTTTATGGCTGGATCTGTTTTTATCACTTTCTGAATTGGACGTTGAAAATGAGCTTATTTCAGCCAGCAGAGAGGTGAAATCACAGTAATGCAAACTCAGTCAGAGACATAGATTTTCACCTGCAACTTGCTTTAACATGTTTAACAGTGCATGAATTGTTGTCTAAAACAAAAAAAGAATGATGCATTTTATGGCTGGATCTGTTTTTATCACTTTCTGAATTGGACGTTGAAAATGAGCTTATCTCAGCCAGCAGAGAGGTCAAATCACAGTAATGCAAACTCAGTCAGAGACATAGATTTTTACTTGCAACTTGCTTTAACATGTTTAACAGTGCATGAATTGTTGTCTAAAACAAAAAAGAATGATGCATTTTATGGCTGGATCTGTTTTTATCACTTTCTGAATTGGACGTTGAAAATGAGCTTATCTCAGCCAGCAGAGAGGTCAAATCACAGTAATGCAAACTCAGTCAGAGACATAGATTTTCACTTGCAACTTGCTTTAACATGTTTAACAGTGCATGAAATGTTGTCTAAAACAAAAAAGAATGATGCATTTTTTGGCTGGATCTGTTTTTATCACTTTCTGAATTGGACGTTGAAAATGAGCTTATCTCAGCCAGCAGAGAAGTCAAATCACAGTAATGCAAACTCAGTCAGAGACATAGATTTTCACTTGCAACTTGCTTTAACATGTTTAACAGTGCATGAAATGTTGTCTAAAACAAAAAAGAATGATGCATTTTATGGCTGGATCTGTTTTTATCACTTTCTGAATTGGACGTTGAAAATGAGCTTATCTCAGCCAGCAGAGAGGTCAAATCACAGTAATGCAAACTCAGTCAGAGACATAGATTTTCACTTGCAACTTGCTTTAACATGTTTAACAGTGCATGAATTGTTTTCTAAAACAAAAAAGAATGATGTATTTTATGGCTGGATCTGTTTTTATCACTTTCTGAATTGGACGTTGAAAATGATCTCATCTCAGCCAGCAGAGAGGTCAAATCACAGTAATGCAAACTCAGTCAGAGACATAGATTTTCACTTGCAACTTGCTTTAACATGTTTAACAGTGCATGAATTGTTGTCTAAAACAAAAAAGAATGATGCATTTTATGGCTGGATCTGTTTTTATCACTTTCTGAATTGGACGTTGAAAATGAGCTTATCTCAGCCAGCAGAGAGGTCAAATCACAGTAATGCAAACTCAGTCAGAGACATAGATTTTCACTTGCAACTTGCTTTAACATGTTTAACAGTGCATGAATTGTTGTCTAAAACAAAAAAGAATGATGCATTTTATGGCTGGATCTGTTTTTATCACTTTCTGAAGTGGACGTTGAAAATGAGCTTATCTCAGCCAGCAGAGAGGTCAAATCACAGTAATGCAAACTCAGTCAGAGACATAGATTTTCACTTGCAACTTGCTTTAACATGTTTAACAGTGCATGAAATGTTGTCTAAAACAAAAAAGAATGATGCATTTTTTGGCTGGATCTGTTTTTATCACTTTCTGAATATACGTTGAAAATGAGCTTATCTCAGCCAGCAGAGAGGTCAAATCACAGTAATGCAAACTCAGTCAGAGACATAGATTTTCACTTGCAACTTGCTTTAACATGTTTAACAGTGCATGAAATGTTGTCTAAAACAAAAAAGAATGATGCATTTTATGGCTGGATCAGTTTTTATCACTTTCTGAATTAGACGTTGAAAATGAGCTTATCTCAGCCAGCAGAGAGGTCAAATCACAGTAATGCAAACTCAGTCAGAGACATAGATTTTCACTTGCAACTTGCTTTAACATGTTTAACAGTGCATGAATTGTTGTCTAAAACAAAAAAGAATGATGCATTTTATGGCTGGATCTGTTTTTATCACTTTCTGAATTGGACGTTGAAAATGAGCTTATCTCAGCCAGCAGAGAGGTCAAATCACAGTAATGCAAACTCAGTCAGAGACATAGATTTTCACTTGCAACTTGCTTTAACATGTTTAACAGTGCATGAATTGTTGTCTAAAACAAAAAAGAATGATGCATTTTATGGCTGGATCAGTTTTTATCACTTTCTGAATTGGACGTTGAAAATGAGCTTATCTCAGCCAGCAGAGACGTCAAATCACAGTAATGCAAACTCAGTCAGAGACATAGATTTTCACTTGCAACTTGCTTTAACATGTTTAACAGTGCATGAATTGTTGTCTAAAACAAAAAAGAATGATGCATTTTATGGCTGGATCAGTTTTTATCACTTTCTGAATTGGATGTTGAAAATGAGCTTATCTCAGCCAGCAGAGAGGTCAAATCACAGTAAAGCAAACTCAGTCAGAGACATAGATTTTCACTTGCAACTTGCTTTAACATGTTTAACAGTGCATGAATTGTTGTCTAAAACAAAAAAGAATGATGCATTTTATGGCTGGATCTGTTATTATCTATTCTGAATTGGACGTTGAAAATGAGCTTATCTCAGCCAGCAGAGAGGTCAAATCACAGTAATGCAAACTCAGTCAGAGACATAGTTTTTTACCTGCAACTTGCTTTAACATGTTTAACAGTGCATGAAATGTTGTCTAAAACAAAAAAGAATGATGCATTTTATGGCTGGATCTGTTTTTATCACTTTCTGAATTGGACGTTGAAAATGAGCTTATCTCAGCCAGCAGAGAGGTCAAATCACAGTAATGCAAACTCAGTCAGAGACATAGATTTTCACTTGCAACTTGCTTTAACATGTTTAACAGTGCATGAAATGTTGTCTAAAACAAAAAAGAATGATGCATTTTATGGCTGGATCTGTTTTTATCACTTTCTGAATTGGACGTTGAAAATGAGCTTATTTCAGCCAGCAGAGAGGTGAAATCACAGTAATGCAAACTCAGTCAGAGACATAGATTTTCACCTGCAACTTGCTTTAACATGTTTAACAGTGCATGAATTGTTGTCTAAAACAAAAAAAGAATGATGCATTTTATGGCTGGATCTGTTTTTATCACTTTCTGAATTGGACGTTGAAAATGAGCTTATCTCAGCCAGCAGAGAGGTCAAATCACAGTAATGCAAACTCAGTCAGAGACATAGATTTTTACTTGCAACTTGCTTTAACATGTTTAACAGTGCATGAATTGTTGTCTAAAACAAAAAAGAATGATGCATTTTATGGCTGGATCTGTTTTTATCACTTTCTGAATTGGACGTTGAAAATGAGCTTATCTCAGCCAGCAGAGAGGTCAAATCACAGTAATGCAAACTCAGTCAGAGACATAGATTTTCACTTGCAACTTGCTTTAACATGTTTAACAGTGCATGAATTGTTGTCTAAAACAAAAAACAATGATGCATTTTATGGCTGGATCTGTTTTTATCACTTTCTGAAGTGGACGTTGAAAATGAGCTTATCTCAGCCAGCAGAGAGGTCAAATCACAGTAATGCAAACTCAGTCAGAGACATAGATTTTCACTTGCAACTTGCTTTAACATGTTTATCAGTGCATGAAATGTTGTCTAAAACAAAAAAGAATGATGCATTTTATGGCTGGTTCTGGTTTTATTACTTTCTGAATTGGACGTTGAAAATGAGCTTATCTCAGCCAGCAGAGAGGTCAAATCACAGTAATGCAAACTCAGTCAGAGACATAGATTTTCACCTGCAACTTGCTTTAACATGTTTAACAGTGCATGACATGTTGTCTAAAACAAAAAAGAATGATGCATTTTATGGCTGGATCTGTTTTTATCACTTTCTGAATTGGACGTTGAAAATGAGCTTATTTCAGCCAACAGAGAGGTGAAATCACAGTAATGCAAACTCAGTCAGAGACATAGATTTTCACTTGCAACTTGCTTTAACATGTTTAACAGTGCATGAATTGTTGTCTAAAACAAAAAACAATGATGCATTTTATGGCTGGATCTGTTTTTATCACTTTCTGAATTGGACGTTGAAAATGAGCTTATCTCAGCCAGCAGAGAGGTCAAATCACAGTAATGCAAACTCAGTCAGAGACATAGATTTTCACTTGCAACTTGCTTTAACATGTTTAACAGTGCATGAATTGTTGTCTAAAACAAAAAAGAATGATGCATTTTATGGCTGGATCTGTTTTTATCACTTTCTGAAGTGGACGTTGAAAATGAGCTTATCTCAGCCAGCAGAGAGGTCAAATCACAGTAATGCAAACTCAGTCAGAGACATAGATTTTCACTTGCAACTTGCTTTAACATGTTTAACAGTGCATGAAATGTTGTCTAAAACAAAAAAGAATGATGCATTTTTTGGCTGGATCTTTTTTTATCACTTTCTGAATTGGACGTTGAAAATGAGCTTATCTCAGCCAGCAGAGAGGTCAAATCACAGTAATGCAAACTCAGTCAGAGACATAGATTTTCACTTGCAACTTGCTTTAACATGTTTAACAGTGCATGAAATGTTGTCTAAAACAAAAAAGAATGATGTATTTTATGGCTGGATCTGTTTTTATCACTTTCTGAATTGGAGGTTGAAAATGAGCTTATCTCAGCCAGCAGAGAGGTCAAATCACAGTAATGCAAACTCAGTCAGAGACATAGTTTTTTACCTGCAACTTGCTTTAACATGTTTAACAGTGCATGAAATGTTGTCTAAAACAAAAAAGAATGATGCATTTTATGGCTGGATCTGTTTTTATCACTTTCTGAATTGGACGTTGAAAATGAGCTTATCTCAGCCAGCAGAGAGGTCAAATCACAGTAATGCAAACTCAGTCAGAGACATAGATTTTCACTTGCAACTTGCTTTAACATGTTTAACAGTGCATGAAATGTTGTCTAAAACAAAAAAGAATGATGCATTTTATGGCTGGATCTGTTTTTATCACTTTCTGAATTGGACGTTGAAAATGAGCTTATTTCAGCCAGCAGAGAGGTGAAATCACAGTAATGCAAACTCAGTCAGAGACATAGATTTTCACCTGCAACTTGCTTTAACATGTTTAACAGTGCATGAATTGTTGTCTAAAACAAAAAAGAATGATGCATTTTATGGCTGGATCTGTTTTTATCACTTTCTGAATTGGACGTTGAAAATGAGCTTATCTCAGCCAGCAGAGAGGTCAAATCACAGTAATGCAAACTCAGTCAGAGACATAGATTTTTACTTGCAACTTGCTTTAACATGTTTAACAGTGCATGAATTGTTGTCTAAAACAAAAAAGAATGATGCATTTTATGGCTGGATCTGTTTTTATCACTTTCTGAAGTGGACGTTGAAAATGAGCTTATCTCAGCCAGCAGAGAGGTCAAATCACAGTAATGCAAACTCAGTCAGAGACATAGATTTTCACTTGCAACTTGCTTTAACATGTTTAACAGTGCATGAAATGTTGTCTAAAACAAAAAAGAATGAAGCATTTTTTGGCTGGATCTGTTTTTATCACTTTCTGAATTGGACGTTGAAAATGAGCTTATCTCAGCCAGCAGAGAGGTCAAATCACAGTAATGCAAACTCAGTCAGAGACATAGATTTTCACTTGCAACTTGCTTTAACATGTTTAACAGTGCATGAAATGTTGTCTAAAACAAAAAAGAATGATGTATTTTATGGCTGGATCTGTTTTTATCACTTTCTGAATTGGAGGTTGAAAATGAGCTTATCTCAGCCAGCAGAGAGGTCAAATCACAGTAATGCAAACTCAGTCAGAGACATAGATTTTCACTTGCAACTTGCTTTAACATGTTTAACAGTGCATGAATTGTTGTCTAAAACAAAAAAGAATGATGCATTTTATGGCTGGATCTGTTTTTATCACTTTCTGAAGTGGACGTTGAAAATGAGCTTATCTCAGCCAGCAGAGAGGTCAAATCACAGTAATGCAAACTCAGTCAGAGACATAGATTTTCACTTGCAACTTGCTTTAACATGTTTAACAGTGCATGAAATGTTGTCTAAAACAAAAAAGAATGATGCATTTTTTGGCTGGATCTGTTTTTATCACTTTCTGAATTGGACGTTGAAAATGAGCTTATCTCAGCCAGCAGAGAGGTCAAATCACAGTAATGCAAACTCAGTCAGAGACATAGATTTTCACTTGCAACTTGCTTTAACATGTTTAACAGTGCATGAATTGTTGTCTAAAACAAAAAAGAATGATGCATTTTATGGCTGGATCTGTTTTTATCACTTTCTGAATTGGACGTTGAAAATGAGCTCATCTCAGCCAGCAGAGAGGTCAAATCACAGTAATGCAAACACAGTCAGAGACATAGAATTTCACTTGCAACTTGCTTTAACATGTTTAACAGTGCATGAATTGTTGTCTAAAACAAAAAAGAATGATGCATTTTATGGCTGGATCAGTTTTTATCACTTTCTGAATTGGACGTTGAAAATGAGCTCATCTCAGCCAGCAGAGAGGTCAAATCACAGTAATGCAAACTCAGTCAGAGACATAGATTTTCACTTGCAACTTGCTTTAACATGTTTAACAGTGCATGAATTGTTGTCTAAAACAAAAAAGAATGATGCATTTTATGGCTGGATCTGTTTTTATCACTTTCTGAATTGGACGTTGAAAATGAGCTTATCTCAGCCAGCAGAGAGGTCAAATCACAGTAATGCAAACTCAGTCAGAGACATAGATTTTCACTTGCAACTTGCTTTAACATGTTTAACAGTGCATGAATTGTTGTCTAAAACAAAAAAGAATGATGCATTTTATGGCTGGATCTGTTTTTATCACTTTCTGAATTGGACGTTGAAAATGAGCTTATCTCAGCCAGCAGAGAGGTCAAATCACAGTAATGCAAACTCAGTCAGAGACATAGATTATCACCTGCAACTTGCTTTAACATGTTTAACAGTGCATGAAATGTTGTCTAAAACAAAAAAGAATGATGCATTTTATGGCTGGATCTGTTTTTATCACTTTCTGAATTGGACGTTGAAAATGAGCTTATCTCAGTAAGCAGAGAGGTCAAATCACAGTAATGCAAACTCAGTCAGAGACATAGATTTTCACTTGCAACTTGCTTTAACATGTTTAACAGTGCATGAATTGTTGTCTAAAACAAAAAAGAATGATGCATTTTATGGCTGGATCTGTTTTTATCACTTTCTGAATTGGACGTTGAAAATGAGCTTATCTCAGCCAGCAGAGAGGTCAAATCACAGTAATGCAAACTCAGTCAGAGACATAGATTTTCACTTGCAACTTGCTTTAACATGTTTAACAGTGCATGAATTGTTGTCTAAAACAAAAAAGAATGATGCATTTTATGGCTGGATCTGTTTTTATCACTTTCTGAAGTGGACGTTGAAAATGAGCTTATCTCAGCCAGCAGAGAGGTCAAATCACAGTAATGCAAACTCAGTCAGAGACATAGATTTTCACTTGCAACTTGCTTTAACATGTTTAACAGTGCATGAAATGTTGTCTAAAACAAAAAAGAATGATGCATTTTTTGGCTGGATCTGTTTTTATCACTTTCTGAATTGGACGTTGAAAATGAGCTTATCTCAGCCAGCAGAGAGGTCAAATCACAGTAATGCAAACTCAGTCAGAGACATAGATTTTCACTTGCAACTTGCTTTAACATGTTTAACAGTGCATGAAATGTTGTCTAAAACAAAAAAGAATGATGCATTTTATGGCTGGATCAGTTTTTATCACTTTCTGAATTAGACGTTGAAAATGAGCTTATCTCAGCCAGCAGAGAGGTCAAATCACAGTAATGCAAACTCAGTCAGAGAGATAGATTTTCACTTGCAACTTGCTTTAACATGTTTAACAGTGCATGAAATGTTGTCTAAAACAAAAAAGAATGATGCATTTTATGGCTGGATCTGTTTTTATCACTTTCTGAAGTGGACGTTGAAAATGAGCTTATCTCAGCCAGCAGAGAGGTCAAATCACAGTAATGCAAACTCATTCAGAGACATAGATTTTCACTTGCAACTTGCTTTAACATGTTTAACAGTGCATGAATTGTTGTCTAAAACAAAAAAGAATGATGCATTTTATGGCTGGATCAGTTTTTATCACTTTCTGAATTGGACGTTGAAAATGAGCTTATCTCAGCCAGCAGAGAGGTCAAATCACAGTAATGCAAACTCAGTCAGAGACATAGATTTTCACCTGCAACTTGCTTTAACATGTTTAACAGTGCATGAAATGTTGTCTAAAACAAAAAAGAATGATGCATTTTATGGCTGGATCTGTTTTTATCACTTTCTGAATTGGACGTTGAAAATGAGCTTATCTCAGCCAGCAGAGAGGTCAAATCACAGTAATGCAAACTCAGTCAGAGACATAGATTTTCACTTGCAACTTGCTTTAACATGTTTAACAGTGCATGAATTGTTGTCTAAAACAAAAAAGAATGATGCATTTTATGGCTGGATCTGTTTTTATCACACTCTGAATTGGACGTTGAAAATGAGCTTATCTCAGCCAGCAGAGAGGTCAAATCACAGTAATGCAAACTCAGTCAGAGACATAGATTTTCACCTGCAACTTGCTTTAACATGTTTAACAGTGCATGAAATGTTGTCTAAAACAAAAAAGAATGATGCATTTTATGGCTGGATCTGTTTTTATCACTTTCTGAATTGGACGTTGAAAATGAGCTTATCTCAGCCAGCAGAGAGGTCAAATCACAGTAATGCAAACTCAGTCAGAGACATAGATTTTCACTTGCAACTTGCTTTAACATGTTTAACAGTGCATGAATTGTTGTCTAAAACAAAAAAGAATGATGCATTTTATGGCTGGATCTGTTTTTATCACTTTCTGAATTGGACGTTGAAAATGAGCTTATCTCAGCCAGCAGAGAGGTCAAATCACAGTAATGCAAACTCAGTCAGAGAGATAGATTTTCACTTGCAACTTGCTTTAACATGTTTAACAGTGCATGAATTGTTGTCTAAAACAAAAAAGAATGATGCATTTTATGGCTGGATCTGTTTTTATCACTTTCTGAATTGGACGTTGCAAATGAGCTTATCTCAGCCAGCAGAGAGGTCAAATCACAGTAATGCAAACTCAGTCAGAGACATAGATTTTCACTTGCAACTTGCTTTAACATGTTTAACAGTGCATGAATTGTTGTCTAAAACAAAAAAGAATGATGCATTTTATGGCTGGATCTGTTTTTATCACTTTCTGAATTGGACGTTGAAAATGAGCTTATCTCAGCCAGCAGAGAGGTCAAATCACAGTAATGCAAACTCAGTCAGAGACATAGATTTTCACCTGCAACTTGCTTTAACATGTTTAACAGTGCATGAAATGTTGTCTAAAACAAAAAAGAGTGATGCATTTTATGGCTGGATCTGTTTTTATCACTTTCTGAATTGGACGTTGAAAATGAGCTTATCTCAGCCAGCAGAGAGGTCAAATCACAGTAATGCAAACTCAGTCAGAGACATAGATTTTCACTTGCAACTTGCTTTAACATGTTTAACAGTGCATGAATTGTTGTCTAAAACAAAAAAGAATGATGCATTTTATGGCTGGATCTGTTTTTATCACTTTCTGAATTGGACGTTGAAAATGAGCTTATCTCAGCCAGCAGAGAGGTCAAATCACAGTAATGCAAACTCAGTCAGAGAGATAGATTTTCACTTGCAACTTGCTTTAACATGTTTAACAGTGCATGAATTGTTGTCTAAAACAAAAAGAATGATGCATTTTATGGCTGGATCTGTTTTTATCACTTTCTGAATTGGACGTTGCAAATGAGCTTATCTCAGCCAGCAGAGAGGTCAAATCACAGTAATGCAAACTCAGTCAGAGACATAGATTTTCACTTGCAACTTGCTTTAACATGTTTAACAGTGCATGAATTGTTGTCTAAAACAAAAAAGAATGATGCATTTTATGGCTGGATCTGTTTTTATCACTTTCTGAATCGGACGTTGAAAATGAGCTTATCTCAGCCAGCAGAGAGGTCAAATCACAGTAATGCAAACTCAGTCAGAGACATAGATTTTCACCTGCAACTTGCTTTAACATGTTTAACAGTGCATGAAATGTTGTCTAAAACAAAAAAAGAATGATGCATTTTATGGCTGGATCTGTTTTTATCACTTTCTGAATTGGACGTTGAAAATGAGCTTATCTCAGCCAGAAGAGAGGTCAAATCACAGTAATGCAAACTCAGTCAGAGACATAGATTTTTACCTGCAACTTGCTTTAACATGTTTAACAGTGCATGAATTGTTGTCTAAAACAAAAAAGAATGATGCATTTTATGGCTGGATCTGTTTTTATCACTTTCTGAATTGGACGTTGAAAATGAGCTTATCTCAGCCAGCAGAGAGGTCAAATCACAGTAATGCAAACTCAGTCAGAGACATAGATTTTCACCTGCAACTTGCTTTAACATGTTTAACAGTGCATGAAATGTTGTCTAAAACAAAAAAAGAATGATGCATTTTATGGCTGGATCTGTTTTTATCACTTTCTGAATTGGACGTTGAAAATGAGCTTATCTCAGCCAGAAGAGAGGTCAAATCACAGTAATGCAAACTCAGTCAGAGACATAGATTTTTACCTGCAACTTGCTTTAACATGTTTAACAGTGCATGAAATGTTGTCTAAAACAAAAAAGAATGATGCATTTTATGGCTGGATCTGTTTTTATTACTTTCTGAAGTGGACGTTGAAAATGAGCTTATCTCAGCCAGCAGAGAGGTCAAATCACAGTAATGCAAACTCGGTCAGTGACATAGATTTTCACTTGCAACTTGCTTTAACATGTTTAACAGTGCATGAAATGTTGTCTAAAACAAAAAAGAATGATGTATTTTATGGCTGGATCTGTTTTTATCACTTTCTGAATTGGAGGTTGAAAATGAGCTTATCTCAGCCAGCAGAGAGGTCAAATCACAGTAATGCAAACTCAGTCAGAGACATAGATTTTCACTTGCAACTTGCTTTAACATGTTTAACAGTGCATGAATTGTTGTCTAAAACAAAAAAGAATGATGCATTTTATGGCTGGATCTGTTTTTATCACTTTCTGAATTGGACGTTGAAAATGAGCTCATCTCAGCCAGCAGAGAGGTCAAATCACAGTAATGCAAACACAGTCAGAGACATAGAATTTCACTTGCAACTTGCTTTAACATGTTTAACAGTGCATGAATTGTTGTCTAAAACAAAAAAGAATGATGCATTTTATGGCTGGATCAGTTTTTATCACTTTCTGAATTGGACGTTGAAAATGAGCTCATCTCAGCCAGCAGAGAGGTCAAATCACAGTAATGCAAACTCAGTCAGAGACATAGATTTTCACTTGCAACTTGCTTTAACATGTTTAACAGTGCATGAATTGTTGTCTAAAACAAAAAAGAATGATGCATTTTATGGCTGGATCTGTTTTTATCACTTTCTGAATTGGACGTTGAAAATGAGCTTATCTCAGCCAGCAGAGAGGTCAAATCACAGTAATGCAAACTCAGTCAGAGACATAGATTTTCACTTGCAACTTGCTTTAACATGTTTAACAGTGCATGAATTGTTGTCTAAAACAAAAAAGAATGATGCATTTTATGGCTGGATCTGTTTTTATCACTTTCTGAATTGGACGTTGAAAATGAGCTTATCTCAGCCAGCAGAGAGGTCAAATCACAGTAATGCAAACTCAGTCAGAGACATAGATTTTCACCTGCAACTTGCTTTAACATGTTTAACAGTGCATGAAATGTTGTCTAAAACAAAAAAGAATGATGCATTTTATGGCTGGATCTGTTTTTATCACTTTCTGAATTGGACGTTGAAAATGAGCTTATCTCGGCCAGCAGAGAGGTCAAATCACAGTAATGCAAACTCAGTCAGAGACATAGATTTTCACTTGCAACTTGCTTTAACATGTTTAACAGTGCATGAATTGTTGTCTAAAACAAAAAAGAATGATGCATTTTATGGCTGGATCTGTTTTTATCACTTTCTGAATTGGACGTTGAAAATGAGCTTATCTCAGCCAGCAGAGAGGTCAAATCACAGTAATGCAAACTCAGTCAGAGAGATAGATTTTCACTTGCAACTTGCTTTAACATGTTTAACAGTGCATGAATTGTTGTCTAAAACAAAAAAGAATGATGCATTTTATGGCTGGATCTGTTTTTATCACTTTCTGAATTGGACGTTGCAAATGAGCTTATCTCAGCCAGCAGAGAGGTCAAATCACAGTAATGCAAACTCAGTCAGAGACATAGATTTTCACTTGCAACTTGCTTTAACATGTTTAACAGTGCATGAATTGTTGTCTAAAACAAAAAAGAATGATGCATTTTATGGCTGGATCTGTTTTTATCACTTTCTGAATTGGACGTTGAAAATGAGCTTATCTCAGCCAGCAGAGAGGTCAAATCACAGTAATGCAAACTCAGTCAGAGACATAGATTTTCACCTGCAACTTGCTTTAACATGTTTAACAGTGCATGAAATGTTGTCTAAAACAAAAAAGAATGATGCATTTTATGGCTGGATCTGTTTTTATCACTTTCTGAATTGGACGTTGAAAATGAGCTTATCTCAGCCAGCAGAGAGGTCAAATCACAGTAATGCAAACTCAGTCAGAGACATAGATTTTCACTTGCAACTTGCTTTAACATGTTTAACAGTGCATGAATTGTTGTCTAAAACAAAAAAGAATGATGCATTTTATGGCTGGATCTGTTTTTATCACTTTCTGAATTGGACGTTGAAAATGAGCTTATCTCAGCCAGCAGAGAGGTCAAATCACAGTAATGCAAACTCAGTCAGAGAGATAGATTTTCACTTGCAACTTGCTTTAACATGTTTAACAGTGCATGAATTGTTGTCTAAAACAAAAAAGAATGATGCATTTTATGGCTGGATCTGTTTTTATCACTTTCTGAATTGGACGTTGCAAATGAGCTTATCTCAGCCAGCAGAGAGGTCAAATCACAGTAATGCAAACTCAGTCAGAGACATAGATTTTCACTTGCAACTTGCTTTAACATGTTTAACAGTGCATGAATTGTTGTCTAAAACAAAAAAGAATGATGCATTTTATGGCTGGATCTGTTTTTATCACTTTCTGAATTGGACGTTGAAAATGAGCTTATCTCAGCCAGCAGAGAGGTCATATCACAGTAATGCAAACTCAGTCAGAGACATAGATTTTCACCTGCAACTTGCTTTAACATGTTTAACAGTGCATGAAATGTTGTCTAAAACAAAAAAAGAATGATGCATTTTATGGCTGGATCTGTTTTTATCACTTTCTGAATTGGACGTTGAAAATGAGCTTATCTCAGCCAGAAGAGAGGTCAAATCACAGTAATGCAAACTCAGTCAGAGACATAGATTTTTACCTGCAACTTGCTTTAACATGTTTAACAGTGCATGAATTGTTGTCTAAAACAAAAAAGAATGATGCATTTTATGGCTGGATCTGTTTTTATCACTTTCTGAATTGGACGTTGAAAATGAGCTTATCTCAGCCAGCAGAGAGGTCAAATCACAGTAATGCAAACTCAGTCAGAGACATAGATTTTCACCTGCAACTTGCTTTAACATGTTTAACAGTGCATGAAATGTTGTCTAAAACAAAAAAAGAATGATGCATTTTATGGCTGGATCTGTTTTTATCACTTTCTGAATTGGACGTTGAAAATGAGCTTATCTCAGCCAGAAGAGAGGTCAAATCACAGTAATGCAAACTCAGTCAGAGACATAGATTTTTACCTGCAACTTGCTTTAACATGTTTAACAGTGCATGAAATGTTGTCTAAAACAAAAAAGAATGATGCATTTTATGGCTGGATCTGTTTTTATTACTTTCTGAAGTGGACGTTGAAAATGAGCTTATCTCAGCCAGCAGAGAGGTCAAATCACAGTAATGCAAACTCGGTCAGTGACATAGAATTTCACCTGCAACTTGCTTTAACATGTTTAACAGTGCATGAAATGTTGTCTAAAACAAAAAAGAATGATGCATTTTATGGCTGGATCTGTTTTTATCACTTTCTGAATTGGACGTTGAAAATGAGCTTATCTCAGCCAGCAGAGAGGTCAAATCACAGTAATGCAAACTCAGTCAGAGACATAGATTTTCACTTGCAACTTTGCTTTAAAATGTTTAACAGTGCATGAATTGTTGTCTAAAACAAAAAAGAATGATGCATTTTATGGCTGGATCAGTTTTTATCACATTCTGAATTGAACGTTGAAAATGAGCTTTTCAGAGCCAGCAGAGGTCAAAATAAGCAGTAATGCAAACTCAGTCAGAGACATAGATTTTCACTTGCAACTTGCTTTAACATGTTTAACAGTGCATGAAATGTTGTCTACAACAAAAAGAATGATGCATTTTAGTAGCTGGATCTGGTTTTATCACATTCTGCATTGGACGTTGAAAATGAGCTTTTCAGAGCCAGCAGAGGTCAAAATAAGCAGTAATGCAAACTCAGCGATAGACATAGATTTTCACTTGCAACTTGCTTTAACATGTTTAACAGTGCATGAAATGTTGTCTAAAACAAAAAGAAAATGCTTTTTAGTGGCTGGATCTGGTTTTATCACATTCTGAATTGAACGTTGAAAATGAGCTTTTCAGAGCCAGCAGAGGTCAAAATAAGCAGTAATGCAAACTCAGTCAGAGACATAGATTTTCACTTGCAACTTGCTTTAACATGTTTAACAGTGCATGAAATGTTGTCTAAAACAAAAAGAATGATGCATTTTTGTGGCTGGATCTGGTTTTATCACATTCTGCATTGGATGTTGAAAATGAGCTTTTCAGAGCCAGCAGAGGTCAAAACAAGCAGTAATGCAAACTCAGTCAGAGACATAGATTTTCACTTGCAACTTTCTTAAACATGTTTAACAGTGCATGAAATGTTGTCTAAAACAAAAAGAAAATGCTTTTTAGGGGCTGGATCTGGTTTTATCACATTCTGAATTGAACGTTGAAAATGAGCTTTTCAGAGCCAGCAGAGGTCAAAATAAGCAGTAATGCAAACTCAGTCAGAGGCAAAGATTTTCACTTGCAACTTGCTTTAACATGTTTAACGGTGCATGAAATGTTGACTACAACAAAAAGAATGATGCATTTTAGTAGCTGGATCTCGTTTTATTACATTCTGCATTGGACGTTGAAAATGAGCTTTTCAGAGCCAGCAGAGGTCAAAATAAGCAGTAATGCAAACTCAGTCATAGACATAGATTTTCACTTGCAACTTGCTTTAACATGTTTAACAGTGCATGAAATGTTGTCTAAAACAAAAAGAAAATGCTTTTTAGTGGCTGGATCTGGTTTTATCACATTCTGCATTGGACGTTGAAAATTAGCTTTACTCAGCCAGCAGAGGTCAAAATAAGCAGTAATGCAAACTCAGTCAGAGACATAGATTTTCACTTGCAACTTGCTTTAACATGTTTAACAATGCATGAAATGTTGTCTACAACAAAAAGAATGATGCATTTTAGTAGCTGGATCTGGTTTTATCACATTCTGCATTGGACGTTGAAAATGAGCTTTTCAGAGCCAGCAGAGGTCAAAATAAGCAGTAATGCAAACTCAGTCATAGACATAGATTTTCACTTGCAACTTGCTTTAACATGTTTAACAGTGCATGAAATGTTGTCTAAAACAAAAAGAAAATGCTTTTTAGTGGCTGGATCTGGTTTTATCACATTCTGCATTGGACGTTGAAAATTAGCTTTACTCAGCCAGCAGAGGTCAAAATAAGCAGTAATGCAAACTCAGTCAGAGACATAGATTTTCACTTGCAACTTGCTTTAACATGTTTAACAATGGATGAAATGTTGTCTACAACAAAAAGAATGATGCATTTTAGTAGCTGGATCTGGTTTTATCACATTCTGCATTGGACGTTGAAAATGAGCTTTTCAGAGCCAGCAGAGGTCAAAATAAGCAGTAATGCAAACTCAGTGATAGACATAGATTTTCACTTGCAACTTGCTTTAACATGTTTAACAGTGCATGAAATGTTGTCTAAAACAAAAAGAAAATGCTTTTTAGTGGCTGGATCTGGTTTTATCACATTCTGAATTGAACGTTGAAAATGAGCTTTTCAGAGCCAGCAGAGGTCAAAATAAGCAGTAATTCAAACTCAGTCAGAGACACAGATTTTCACTTGCAACTTGCTTTAACATGTTTAACAGTGCATGAAATGTTGTCTAAAACAAAAAGAATGATGCATTTTTGTGGCTGAATCTGGTTTTATCACATTCTGAATTGAACGTTGAAAATAAGCTGTTCTCAGCCAGCAGAGGTCAAAATAAGCAGTAATGCAAACTCAGTCAGAGACATAGATTTTCACTTGCAACTTGCTTTAACATGTTTAACAGTGCATGAAATGTTGTCTAAAACAAAAAGAATGATGCATTTTTGTGGCTGGATCTGGTTTTATCATACTCTGAATTGAACGTTGAAATTGAGCTGTTCTCAGCCAGCAGAGGTCAAAATAAGCAGTAATGCAAACTCAGTCAGAGACATAGATTTTCACTTGCAAATTTCTCAAACATATTTAACAGTGCATGAAATGTTGTCTAAAGCAAAAAGAAAATGCTTTTTAGTGGCTGGATCTGGTTTTATCACATTCTGAATTGAACGTTGAAAATGAGCTTTTCAGAGCCAGAAGAGGTCTAAATAAGCAGTAATGCAAACTCAGTCAGAGACATAGATTTTCACTTGCAACTTGCTTTAACATGTTTAACAGTGCATGAAATGTTGTCTAAAACAAAAAGAATGATGCATTTTTGTGGCTGGATCTGGTTTTATCACATTCTGAATTGAACGTTGAAAATGAGCTGTTCTCAGCCAGCAGAGGTCAAAATAAGCAGTAATGCAAACTCAGTCAGAGACATAGATTTTCACTTGCAACTTGCTTTAACATGTTTAACAGTGCATGAAATGTTGTCTAAAAAAAAAAGAATGATGTATTTTAGTAGCTGGATCTGGTTTTATCACATTCTGCATTGGATGTTGAAAATGAGCTTTTCAGAGCCAGCAGAGGTCAAAACAAGCAGTAATGCAAACTCAGTCAGAGACATAGATTTTCACTTGCAACTTGCTTTAACATGTTTAACAATGCATGAAATGTTGTCTAAAACAAAAAGAATGATGCATTTTTGTGGCTGGATCTGGTTTTATCTTACTCTGAATTGAACGTTGAAATTGAGCTGTTCTCAGCCAGCAGAGGTCAAAATAAGCAGTAATGCAAACTCAGTCAGAGACATAGATTTTCACTTGCAAATTTCTCAAACATATTTAACAGTGCATGAAATGTTGTCTAAAGCAAAAAGAAAATGCTTTTTAGTGGCTGGATCTGGTTTTATCACATTCTGAATTGAACGTTGAAAATGAGCTTTTCAGAGCCAGCAGAGGTCTAAATAAGCAGTAATGCAAACTCAGTCAGAGACATAGATTTTCACTTGCAACTTGCTTTAACATGTTTAACAGTGCATGAAATGTTGTCTAAAAAAAAAAGAATGATGTATTTTAGTAGCTGGATCTGGTTTTATCACATTCTGCATTGGATGTTGAAAATGAGCTTTTCAGAGCCAGCAGAGGTCAAAACTAGCAGTAATGCAAACTCAGTCAGAGACATAGATTTTCACTTGCAAATTTCTCAAACATATTTAACAGTGCATGAAATGTTGTCTAAAGCAAAAAGAAAATGCTTTTTAGTGGCTGGATCTGGTTTTATCACATTCTGAATTGAACGTTGAAAATGAGCTTTTCAGAGCCAGCAGAGGTCAAAATAAGCAGTAATGCAAACTCAGTCAGAGACATAGATTTTCACTTGCAACTTGCTTTAACATGTTTAACAGTGCATGAAATGTTGTCTAAAAAAAAAGAATGATGTATTTTAGTAGCTGGATCTGGTTTTATCACATTCTGCATTGGATGTTGAAAATGAGCTTTTCAGAGCCAGCAGAGGTCAAAACAAGCAGTAATGCAAACTCAGTCAGAGACATAGATTTTCACTTGCAAATTTCTCAAACATATTTAACAGTGCATGAAATGTTGTCTAAAGCAAAAAGAAAATGCTTTTTAGTGGCTGGATCTGGTTTTATCACATTCTGAATTGAACGTTGAAAATGAGCTTATCAGAGCCAGCAGAGGTCAAAATAAGCAGTAATGCAAACTCAGTCAGAGACATAGAATTTCACTTGCAACTTGCTTTAACATGTTTAACAGTGCATGCAATGTTGTCTAAAACAAAAAGAATGATGCATTTTAGTAGCTGGATCTGGTTTTATCACATTCTGCATTGGACGTTGAAAATGAGCTTTTCAGAGCCAGCAGAGGTCAAAACAAACAGTAATGCAAACTCAGTCAGAGACAGATTTTCACTTGCAACTTTCTTAAACATATTTAACAGTGCATGAAATGTTGTCTAAAACAAAAAGAAAATGCTTTTCAGTGGCTGGATCTGGTTTTATCACATTCTGAATTGAACGTTGAAAATGAGCTTTTCAGAGCCAGCAGAGGTCTAAATAAGCAGTAATGCACACTCAGTCAGAGACATAGATTTTCACTTGCAACTTGCTTTAACATGTTTAACAGTGCATGAAATGTTGTCTAAAACAAAAAGAATGATGCATTTTTGTGACTGGATCTGGTTTTATCACATTCTGAATTGAACATTGAAAATGAGCTGTTCTCAGCCAGCAGAGGTCAAAATAAGCAGTAATGCAAACTCAGTCAGAGACATAGATTTTCACTTGCAACTTGCTTTAACATGTTTAACAGTGCATGAAATGTTGTCTAAAACAAAAAGAATGATGCATTTTAGTAGCTGGATCTGGTTTTATCACATTCTGCATTGGACGTTGAAAATGAGCTTTACTCAGCCAGCAGAGGTCAAAATAAGCAGTAATGCAAACTCAGTCAGAGACATAGATTTTCACTTGCACCTTTCTTAAACATATTTTACTGCATGAAATGTTGTCTAAAACAAAAAGAAAATGTTTTTTAGTGGCTGGATCTGGTTTTATCACATTCTGAATTAAACGTTGAAAATGAGCTTTTCAGAGCCAGCAGAGGTCAAAATAAGCAGTAATGCAAACTCAGTCAGAGACATAGATTTTCACTTGCAACTTGCTTTAAAATGTTTAACAGTGCATGAAATGTTGTCTAAAACAAAAAGAATGATGCATTTTTGTGGCTGGATCTGGTTTTATCACATTCTGAATTGAACGTTGAAAATGAGCTGTTCTCAGCCAGCAGAGGTCAAAATAAGCAGTAATGCAACCTCAGTCAGAGACATAGATTTTCACTTGCAACTTGCTTTAACATGTTTAACAGTGCATGAAATGTTGTCTAAAACAAAAAGAATGATGCATTTTTGTGGCTGGATCTGGTTTTATCACATTCTGAATTGAACGTTGAAAATGAGCTGTTCTCAGCCAGCAGAGGTCAAAATAAGCAGTAATGCAAACTCAGTCAGAGACATAGATTTTCACTTGCACCTTTCTTAAACATATTTAACAGTGCATGAAATGTTGTCTAAAACAAAAAGAAAATGCTTTTTAGTGGCTGGATCTGGTTTTATCACATTCTGAATTGAACATTTAAAATGAGCTTTTCAGAGCCAGCAGAGGTCAAAATAAGCAGTAATGCAAACTCAGTCAGAGACATAGATTTTCACTTGCAACTTGCCTTAACATGTTTAACAGTGCATGAAATGTTGTCTAAAACAAAAAGAATGATGCATTTTTGTGGCTGGATCTGGTTTTATCACATTCTGAATTGTTTTTGAAAATGTGCTGTTCTCAGCCAGCAGAGGTCAAAATAAGCAGTAATGCAAACTTAGTCAGAGACATAGAATTTCACTTGCAACTTGCTTCAACATGTTTAACAGTGCATGAAATGTTGTCTAAAACAAAAAGAAAATGCTTTTTAGTGGGTGGATCTGGTTTTATCACATTCTGAATTGAACGTTGAAAATGAGCTTTTCAGAGCCAGCAGAGGTCAAAACAAGCAGTAATGCAAACTCAGTCAGAGACATAGATTTTCACTTGCAACTTTCTTAAACATATTCAACAGTGCATGAAATGTTGTCTAAAGCAAAAAGAAAATGCTTTTTAATGGCTGGATCTGGTTTTATCACATTCTGAATTGAACGTTGAAAATGAGCTTTTCAGAGCCAGCAGAGGACAAAATAAGCAGTAATGCAAACTCAGTCATAGACAAAGATTTTCACTTGCAACTTGCTTTAACATGTTTAACAGTGCATGAAATTTTGTCTAAAACAAAAAGAATGATGCATTTTAGTGGCTGGATCTGGTTTTATCACATTCTGAATTGAACGTTGAAAATGAGCTTTTCAGAGCCAGCAGAGGTCAAAATAAGCAGTAATGCAAACTCAGTCATAGACATAGATTTTCACTTGCAACTTGCTTTAACGTGTTTAACAGTGCATGAAATGTTGTCTAAAACAAAAAGAATGATGTATTTTAGTAGCTGGATCTGGTTTTATCACATTCTGCATTGGACGTTGAAAATGAGCTTTACTCAGCCAGCAGAGGTCAAAATAAGCAGTAATGCAAACTCAGTCAGAGACATAGATTTTCACTTGCAACTTTCTTAAACATATTCAACAGTGCATGAAATGTTGTCTAAAGCAAAAAGAAAATGCTTTTTAATGGCTAGATCTGGTTTAATCACATTCTGAATTGAACGTTGAAAATGAGCTTTTAAGAGCCAGCAGAGGTCAAAATAAGCAGTAATGCAAACTCAGTCATAGACAAAGATTTTCACTTGCAACTTGCTTTAACATGTTTAACAGTGCATGAAATGTTGTCTAAAACAAAAAGAATGATGCATTTTAGTGGCTGGATCTGGTTTTATCACATTCTGAATTGAACGTTGAAAATGAGCTTTTCAGAGCCAGCAGAGGTCAAAATAAGCAGTAATGCAAACTCAGTCATAGACATAGATTTTCACTTGCAACTTGCTTTAACATGTTTAACAGTGCATGAAATGTTGTCTAAAACAAAAAGAATGATGTATTTTAGTAGCTGGATCTGGTTTTATCACATTCTGCATTGGACGTTGAAAATGAGCTTTACTCAGCCAGCAGAGGGCAAAATAAGCAGTAATGCAAACTCAGTCATAGACATAGATTTTCACTTGCAACTTTCTTAAACATATTTAACAGTGCATGAAATGTTGTCTAAAACAAAAAGAAAATGCTTTTTAGTGGCTGCATCTGGTTTTATCACATTCTGAATTGAACGTTGAAAATGAGCTTTTCAGAGCCAGCAGAGGTCAAAATAAGCAGTAATGCAAACTCAGTCATAGACATAGATTTTCACTTGCACCTTTCTTAAACATATTTAACAGTGCATGAAATGTTGTCTACAACAAAAAGAAAATGCTTTTTAGTGGCTGGATCTGGTTTTATCACATTGGGAATTGAACGTTGAAAATGAGCTTTTCAGAGCCAGCAGAGGTCAAAATAAGCAGTAATGCAACCTCAGTAAGAGACATAGATTTTTACTTGCAACTTGCTTTAACATGTTTAACAGTGCATGAAATGTTGTCTAAAACAACAAGAATGATGCATTTTTGTGGCTGGATCTGGTTTTATCACATTCTGAATTGAACGTTGAAAATGAGCTGTTCTCAGCCAGCAGAGGTCAAAATAAGCAGTAATGCAACCTCAGTCAGAGATATAGATTTTCACTTGCAACTTGCTTTAACATGTTTAACAGTGCATGAAATGTTGTCTAAAACAAAAAGAATGATGCATTTTTGTGGCTGGATCTGGTTTTATCACATTCTGAATTGAACGTTGAAAATGAGCTGTTCTCAGCCAGCAGAGTTCAAAATAAGCAGTAATGCAAACTCAGTCAGAGACATAGATTTTCACTTGCACCTTTCTTAAACATATTTAACAGTGCATGAAATGTTGTCTAAAACAAAAAGAAAATGCTTTTTAGTGGCTGGATCTGGTTTTATCACATTCTGAATTGAACGTTGAAAATGAGCTTTTCAGAGCCAGCAGAGGTCAAAATAAGCAGTAATGCAAACTCAGTCAGAGACATAGATTTTCACTTGCAACTTGCTTTAACATGTTTAACAGTGCATGAAATGTTGTCTAAAACAACAAGAATGATGCATTTTTGTGGCTGGATCTGGTTTTATCACATTCTGAATTGTTTTTGAAAATCAGCTGTTCTCAGCCAGCAGAGGTCAAAATAAGCAGTAATGCAAACTCAGTCAGAGACATAGAATTTCACTTGCAACTTGCTTCAACATGTTTAACAGTGCATGAAATGTTGTCTAAAACAAAAAGAAAATGCTTTTTAGTGGCTGGATCTGGTTTTATCACATTCTGAATTGAACGTTGAAAATGAGCTTTTCAGAGCCAGCAGAGGTCAAAACAAGCAGTAATGCAAACTCAGTCAGAGACATAGATATTCACTTGCAACTTTTTTAAACATATTCAACAGTGCATGAAATGTTGTCTAAAGCAAAAAGAAAATGCTTTTTAGTGGCTGGATCTGGTTTTATCACATTCTGAATTGAACGTTGAAAATGAGCTTTTCAGAGCCAGCAGAGGTCAAAATAAGCAGTGATGCAAACTCAGTCATAGACATAGATTTTCACTTGCAACTTGCTTTAACATGTTTAACAGTGCATGAAATGTTGTCTAAAACAAAAAGAATGATGCATTTTAGTAGCTGGATCTGGTTTTATCACATTCTGCATTGGACGTTGAAAATGAGCTTTACTCAGCCAGCAGAGGTCAAAATAAGCAGTAATGCAAACTCAGTCAGAGACATAGATTTTCACTTGCAACTTTCTTAAACATATTTAACAGTGCATGAAATGTTGTCTAAATCAAAAAGAAAATGCTTTTTAGTGGCTGCATCTGGTTTTATCACATTCTGAATTGAACGTTGAAAATGAGCTTTTCAGAGCCAGCAGAGGTCAAAATAAGCAGTAATGCAAACTCAGTCAGAGACATAGATTTTCACTTGCAACTTGCTTTAACATGTTTAACAGTGCATGAAATGTTGTCTACAACAAAAAGAATGATGCATTTTAGTAGCTGGATCTGGTTTTATCACATTCTGCAATGGACGTTGAAAATGAGCTTTACTCAGCCAGCAGAGGTCAAAATAAGTAGTAATGCAAGCTCAGTCAGAGACATAGATTTTCACTTGCAACTTTCTTAAACATATTTAACAGTGCATGAAATGTTGTCTAAAACAAAAAGAAAATGCTTTTTAGTGGCTGCATCTGGTTTTATCAAATTCTGAATTGAACGTTGAAAATGAGCTTTTCTCAGCCAGCAGAGGTCAAAATAAGCAGTAATGCAAACTCAGTCAGAGACATAGATTTTCACTTGCACCTTTCTTAAACATATTTAACAGTGCATGCAATGTTGTTTAAAACAAAAAGAAAATGCTTTTTAGTTGCTGGATCTGGTTTTATCACATTCTGAATTGAACGTTGAAAATGAGCTTTTTTTAGAGCCAGCAGAGGTCAAAACAAGCAGTAATGCAAATGATGCATTTTTGTGGCTGGATCTGGTTTTATCACATTCTGAATTGAACGTTGAAAATGAGCTGTTCTCAGCCAGCAGAGGTCAAAATAAGCAGTAATGCAAACTCAGTCAGAGACATAGATTTTCACTTGCAACTTTCTTAAACATATTTAACAGTGCATGAATTGTTGTCTAAAACAAAAAGAATGATGCATTTTTGTGGCTGGATCTGGTTTTATCACATTCTGAATTGAACGTTGAAAATGAGCTTTTCAGAGCCAGCAGAGGTCAAAATAAGCAGTAATGCAAACTCAGTCAGAGACATAGATTTTCACTTGCAACTTGCTTTAACATGTTTAACAGTGCATGAAATGTTGTCTAAAACAAAAAGAATGATGCATTTTTGTGGCTGGATCTGGTTTTATCACATTCTGAATTGTTTTTGAAAATGAGCTGTTCTCAGCCAGCAGAGGTCAAAATAAGCAGTAATGCAAACTCAGTCAGAGACATAGAATTTCACTTGCAACTTGCTTCAACATGTTTAACAGTGCATGAAATGTTGTCTAAAACAAAAAGAAAATGCTTTTTAGTGGCTGGATCTGGTTTTATCACATTCTGAATTGAACGTTGAAAATGAGCTTTTCAGAGCCAGCAGAGGTCAAAACAAGCAGTAATGCAAACTCAGTCAGAGACATAGATTTTCACTTGCAACTTTCTTAAACATTTTCAACAGTGCATGAAATGTTGTCTAAATCAAAAAGAAAATGCTTTTTAATGGCTGGATCTGGTTTTATCACATTCTGAATTGAACGTTGAAAATGAGCTTTTCAGAGCCAGCAGAGGACAAATTAAGCAGTAATGCAAACTCAGTCATAGACAAAGATTTTCACTTGCAACTTGCTTTAACATGTTTAACAGTGCATGAAATGTTGTCTAAAACAAAAAGAATGATGCATTTTAGTGGCTGGATCTGGTTTTATCACATTCTGAATTGAACATTGAAAATGAGCTTTTCAGAGCCAGCAGAGGTCAAAATAAGCAGTAATGCAAACTCAGTCATAGACATAGATTTTCACTTGCAACTTGCTTTAACATGTTTAACAGTGCATGAATTGTTGTCTAAAACAAAAAGAATGATGTATTTTAGTAGCTGGATCTGGTTTTATCACATTCTGCATTGGACGTTGAAAATGAGCTTTACTCAGCCAGCAGAGGTCAAAATAAGCAGTAATGCAAACTCAGTCATAGACATAGATTTTCACTTGCAACTTTCTTAAACATATTTAACAGTGCATGAAATGTTGTCTAAAACAAAAAGAAAATGCTTTTTAGTGGCTGCATCTGGTTTTATCACATTCTGAATTGAACGTTGAAAATGAGCTTTTCAGAGCCAGCAGAGGTCAAAATAAGCAGTAATGCAAACTCAGTCAGAGACATAGATTTTCACTTGCAAATTTCTTAAACATATTTAACAGTGCATGAAATGTTGTCTAAAACAAAAAGAATGATGCATTTTAGTGGCTGGATCTGGTTTTATCACATTCTGAATTGAACGTTGAAAATGAGCTGTTCTCAGCCAGCAGGGGTCAAAATAAGCAGTAATGCAAACTCAGTCAGAGACATAGATTTTCACTTGCACCATTCTTAAACATATTTAACAGTGCATGAAATGTTGTCTAAACAAAAAGAAAATGCTTTTTAGTGGCTGGATCTGGTTTTATCACATTCTGAATTGAACGTTGAAAATGAGCTTTTCAGATCCAGCAGAGGTCAAAATAAGCAGTAATGCAAACTCAGTCAGAGACATAGATTTTCACTTGCAACTTGCTTTAACATGTTTAACAGTGCATGAAATGTTGTCTAAAACAAAAAGAATGATGCATTTTTGTGGCTGGATCTGGTTTTATCACATTCTGAATTGTTTTTGAAAATGAGCTGTTCTCAGCCAGCAGAGGTCAAAATAAGCAGTAATGCAAACTCAGTCAGAGACATAGAATTTCACTTGCAACTTGCTTCAACATGTTTAACAGTGCATGAAATGTTGTCTAAAACAAAAAGAAAATGCTTTTTAGTGGCTGGATCTGGTTTTATCACATTCTGAATTGTACGTTGAAAATGAGCTTTTCAGAGCCAGCAGAGGTCAAAACAAGCAGTAATGCAACCTCAGTCAGAGACATAGATTTTCACTTGCAAATTTCTTAAACATATTTAACAGTGCATGAAATGTTGTCTAAAACAAAAAGAATGATGCATTTTTGTGGCTGGATCTGGTTTTATCACATTCTGAATTGAACGTTGAAAATGAGCTGTTCTCAGCCAGCAGAGGTCAAAATAAGCAGTAATGCAAACTCAGTCAGAGACATAGATTTTCACTTGCACCTTTCTTAAACATATTTAACAGTGCATGAAATGTTGTCTAAAACAAAAAGAAAATGCTTTTTAGTGGCTGGATCTGGTTTTATCACATTCTGAATTGAACGTTGAAAATGAGCTTTTCAGAGCCAGCAGAGGTCAAAATAAGCAGTAATGCAACCTCAGTCAGAGACATAGATTTTTACTTGCAACTTGCTTTAACATGTTTAACAGTGCATGAAATGTTGTCTAAAACAACAAGAATGATGCATTTTTGTGGCTGGATCTGGTTTTATTACATTCTGAATTGAACGTTGAAAATGAGCTGTTCTCAGCCAGCAGAGGTCAAAATAAGCAGTAATGCAACCTCAGTCAGAGATATAGATTTTCACTTGCAACTTGCTTTAACATGTTTAACAGTGCATGAAATGTTGTCTAAAACAAAAAGAATGATGCATTTTTGTGGCTGGATCTGGTTTTATCACATTCTGAATTGAACGTTGAAAATGAGCTGTTCTCAGCCAGCAGAGGTCAAAATAAGCAGTAATGCAAACTCAGTCAGAGACATAGATTTTCACTTGCACCTTTCTTAAACATATTTAACAGTGCATGAAATGTTGTCTAAAACAAAAAGAAAATATTTTTTAGTGGCTGGATCTGGTTTTATCACATTCTGAATTGAACGTTGAAAATGAGCTTTTCAGAGCCAGCAGAGGTCAAAATAAGCAGTAATGCAAACTCAGTCAGAGACATAGATTTTCACTTGCAACTTGCTTTAACATGTTTAACAGTGCATGAAATGTTGTCTAAAACAACAAGAATGATGCATTTTTGTGGCTGGATCTGGTTTTATCACATTCTGAATTGTTTTTGAAAATCAGCTGTTCTCAGCCAGCAGAGGTCAAAATAAGCAGTAATGCAAACTCAGTCAGAGACATAGAATTTCACTTGCAACTTGCTTCAACATGTTTAACAGTGCATGAAATGTTGTCTAAAACAAAAAGAAAATGCTTTTTAGTGGCTGGATCTGGTTTTATCACATTCTGAATTGAACGTTGAAAATGAGCTTTTCAGAGCCAGCAGAGGTCAAAACAAGCAGTAATGCAAACTCAGTCAGAGACATAGATTTTCACTTGCAACTTTTTTAAACATATTCAACAGTGCATGAAATGTTGTCTAAAGCAAAAAGAAAATGCTTTTTAGTGGCTGGATCTGGTTTTATCACATTCTGAATTGAACGTTGAAAATGAGCTTTTCAGAGCCAGCAGAGGTCAAAATAAGCAGTAATGCAAACTCAGTCATAGACATAGATTTTCACTTGCAACTTGCTTTAACATGTTTAACAGTGCAAGAAATGTTGTCTAAAACAAAAAGAATGATGTATTTTAGTAGCTGGATCTGGTTTTATCACATTCTGCATTGGACGTTGAAAATGAGCTTTACTCAGCCAGCAGAGGTCAAAATAAGCAGTAATGCAAACTTAGTCAGAGACATAGATTTTCACTTGCAACTTTCTTAAACATATTTAACAGTGCATGAAATGTTGTCTAAAACAAAAAGAAAATGCTTTTTAGTGGCTGCATCTGGTTTTATCACATTCTGAATTGAACGTTGAAAATGAGCTTTTCAGAGCCAGCAGAGGTCAAAATAAGCAGTAATGCAAACTCAGTCAGAGACATAGATTTTCACTTGCAACTTGCTTTAACATGTTTAACAGTGCATGAAATGTTGTCTACAACAAAAAGAATGATGCATTTTAGTAGCTGGATCTGGTTTTATCACATTCTGAATTGAACGTTGAAAATGAGCTGTTCTCAGCCAGCAGGGGTCAAAATAAGCAGTAATGCAAACTCAGTCAGAGACATAGATTTTCACTTGCACCATTCTTAAACATATTTAACAGTGCATGAAATGTTGTCTAAAACAAAAAGAAAATGCTTTTTAGTGGCTGGATCTGGTTTTATCACATTCTGAATTGAACGTTGAAAATGAGCTTTTCAGATCCAGCAGAGGTCAAAATAAGCAGTAATGCAAACTCAGTCAGAGACATAGATTTTCACTTGCAACTTGCTTTAACATGTTTAACAGTGCATGAAATGTTGTCTAAAACAAAAAGAATGATGCATTTTAGTAGCTGGATCTGGTTTTATCACATTCTGCATTGGACGTTGAAAATGAGCTTTACTCAGCCAGCAGAGGTCAAAATAAGCAGTAATGCAAACTCAGTCAGAGACATAGATTTTCACTTGCAACTTTCTTAAACATATTTAACAGTGCATGAAATGTTGTCTAAATCAAAAAGAAATTGCTTTTTAGTGGCTGCATCTGGTTTTATCACATTCTGAATTGAACGTTGAAAATGAGCTTTTCAGAGCCAGCAGAGGTCAAAATAAGCAGTAATGCAAACTCAGTCAGAGACATAGATTTTCACTTGCAACTTGCTTTAACATGTTTAACAGTGCATGAAATGTTGTCTACAACAAAAAGAATGATGCATTTTAGTAGCTGGATCTGGTTTTATCACATTCTGCAATGGACGTTGAAAATGAGCTTTACTCAGCCAGCAGAGGTCAAAATAAGTAGTAATGCAAACTCAGTCAGAGACATAGATTTTCACTTGCAACTTTCTTAAACATATTTAACAGTGCATGAAATGTTGTCTAAAACAAAAAGAAAATGCTTTTTAGTGGCTGCATCTGGTTTTATCAAATTCTGAATTGAACGTTGAAAATGAGCTTTTCTCAGCCAGCAGAGGTCAAAATAAGCAGTAATGCAAACTCAGTCAGAGACATAGATTTTCACTTGCACCTTTCTTAAACATATTTAACAGTGCATGCAATGTTGTTTAAAACAAAAAGAAAATGCTTTTTAGTTGCTGGATCTGGTTTTATCACATTCTGAATTGAACGTTGAAAATGAGCTTTTTTTAGAGCCAGCAGAGGTCAAAACAAGCAGTAATGCAAATGATGCATTTTTGTGGCTGGATCTGGTTTTATCACATTCTGAATTGAACGTTGAAAATGAGCTGTTCTCAGCCAGCAGAGGTCAAAATAAGCAGTAATGCAAACTCAGTCAGAGACATAGATTTTCACTTGCAACTTTCTTAAACATATTTAACAGTGCATGAATTGTTGTCTAAAACAAAAAGAATGATGCATTTTTGTGGCTGGATCTGGTTTTATCACATTCTGAATTGAACGTTGAAAATGAGCTTTTCAGAGCCAGCAGAGGTCAAAATAAGCAGTAATGCAAACTCAGTCAGAGACATAGATTTTCACTTGCAACTTGCTTTAACATGTTTAACAGTGCATGAAATGTTGTCTAAAACAAAAAGAATGATGCATTTTTGTGGCTGGATCTGGTTTTATCACATTCTGAATTGTTTTTGAAAATGAGCTGTTCTCAGCCAGCAGAGGTCAAAATAAGCAGTAATGCAAACTCAGTCAGAGACATAGAATTTCACTTGCAACTTGCTTCAACATGTTTAACAGTGCATGAAATGTTGTCTAAAACAAAAAGAAAATGCTTTTTAGTGGCTGGATCTGGTTTTATCACATTCTGAATTGAACGTTGAAAATGAGCTTTTCAGAGCCAGCAGAGGTCAAAACAAGCAGTAATGCAAACTCAGTCAGAGACATAGATTTTCACTTGCAACTTTCTTAAACATATTCAACAGTGCATGAAATGTTGTCTAAAGCAAAAAGAAAATGCTTTTTAATGGCTGGATCTGGTTTTATCACATTCTGAATTGAACGTTGAAAATGAGCTTTTCAGAGCCAGCAGAGGACAAATTAAGCAGTAATGCAAACTCAGTCATAGACAAAGATTTTCACTTGCAACTTGCTTTAACATGTTTAACAGTGCATGAAATGTTGTCTAAAACAAAAAGAATGATGCATTTTAGTGGCTGGATCTGGTTTTATCACATTCTGAATTGAACATTGAAAATGAGCTTTTCAGAGCCAGCAGAGGTCAAAATAAGCAGTAATGCAAACTCAGTCATAGACATAGATTTTCACTTGCAACTTGCTTTAACATGTTTAACAGTGCATGAATTGTTGTCTAAAACAAAAAGAATGATGTATTTTAGTAGCTGGATCTGGTTTTATCACATTCTGCATTGGACGTTGAAAATGAGCTTTACTCAGCCAGCAGAGGTCAAAATAAGCAGTAATGCAAACTCAGTCATAGACATAGATTTTCACTTGCAAATTTCTTAAACATATTTAACAGTGCATGAAATGTTGTCTAAAACAAAAAGAAAATGCTTTTTAGTGGCTGCTTCTGGTTTTATCACATTCTGAATTGAACGTTGAAAATGAGCTTTTCAGAGCCAGCAGAGGTCAAAATAAGCAGTAATGCAAACTCAGTCAGAGACATAGATTTTCACTTGCAAATTTCTTAAACATATTTAACAGTGCATGAAATGTTGTCTAAAACAAAAAGAATGATGCATTTTAGTGGCTGGATCTGGTTTTATCACATTCTGAATTGAACGTTGAAAATGAGCTGTTCTCAGCCAGCAGGGGTCAAAATAAGCAGTAATGCAAACTCAGTCAGAGACATAGATTTTCACTTGCACCATTCTTAAACATATTTAACAGTGCATGAAATGTTGTCTAAAACAAAAAGAAAATGCTTTTTAGTGGCTGGATCTGGTTTTATCACATTCTGAATTGAACGTTGAAAATGAGCTTTTCAGATCCAGCAGAGGTCAAAATAAGCAGTAATGCAAACTCAGTCAGAGACATAGATTTTCACTTGCAACTTGCTTTAACATGTTTAACAGTGCATGAAATGTTGTCTAAAACAAAAAGAATGATGCATTTTTGTGGCTGGATCTGGTTTTATCACATTCTGAATTGTTTTTGAAAATGAGCTGTTCTCAGCCAGCAGAGGTCAAAATAAGCAGTAATGCAAACTCAGTCAGAGACATAGAATTTCACTTGCAACTTGCTTCAACATGTTTAACAGTGCATGAAATGTTGTCTAAAACAAAAAGAAAATGCTTTTTAGTGGTTGGATCTGGTTTTATCACATTCTGAATTGTACGTTGAAAATGAGCTTTTCAGAGCCAGCAGAGGTCAAAACAAGCAGTAATGCAACCTCAGTCAGAGACATAGATTTTCACTTGCAAATTTCTTAAACATATTTAACAGTGCATGAAATGTTGTCTAAAACAAAAAGAATGATGCATTTTTGTGGCTGGATCTGGTTTTATCACATTCTGAATTGAACGTTGAAAATGAGCTGTTCTCAGCCAGCAGAGGTCAAAATAAGCAGTAATGCAAACTCAGTCAGAGACATAGATTTTCACTTGCACCTTTCTTAAACATATTTAACAGTGCATGAAATGTTGTCTAAAACAAAAAGAAAATGCTTTTTAGTGGCTGGATCTGGTTTTATCACATTCTGAATTGAACGTTGAAAATGAGCTTTTCAGAGCCAGCAGAGGTCAAAATAAGCAGTAATGCAACCTCAGTCAGAGACATAGATTTTTACTTGCAACTTGCTTTAACATGTTTAACAGTGCATGAAATGTTGTCTAAAACAACAAGAATGATGCATTTTTGTGGCTGGATCTGGTTTTATTACATTCTGAATTGAACGTTGAAAATGAGCTGTTCTCAGCCAGCAGAGGTCAAAATAAGCAGTAATGCAACCTCAGTCAGAGATATAGATTTTCACTTGCAACTTGCTTTAACATGTTTAACAGTGCATGAAATGTTGTCTAAAACAAAAAGAATGATGCATTTTTGTGGCTGGATCTGGTTTTATCACATTCTGAATTGAACGTTGAAAATGAGCTGTTCTCAGCCAGCAGAGGTCAAAATAAGCAGTATTGCAAACTCAGTCAGAGACATAGATTTTCACTTGCACCTTTCTTAAACATATTTAACAGTGCATGAAATGTTGTCTAAAACAAAAAGAAAATATTTTTTAGTGGCTGGATCTGGTTTTATCACATTCTGAAATGAACGTTGAAAATGAGCTTTTCAGAGCCAGCAGAGGTCAAAATAAGCAGTAATGCAAACTCAGTCAGAGACATAGATTTTCACTTGCAACTTGCTTTAACATGTTTAACAGTGCATGAAATGTTGTCTAAAACAACAAGAATGATGCATTTTTGTGGCTGGATCTGGTTTTATCACATTCTGAATTGTTTTTGAAAATCAGCTGTTCTCAGCCAGCAGAGGTCAAAATAAGCAGTAATGCAAACTCAGTCAGAGACATAGAATTTCACTTGCAACTTGCTTCAACATGTTTAACAGTGCATGAAATGTTGTCTAAAACAAAAAGAAAATGCTTTTTAGTGGCTGGATCTGGTTTTATCACATTCTGAATTGAACGTTGAAAATGAGCTTTTCAGAGCCAGCAGAGGTCAAAACAAGCAGTAATGCAAACTCAGTCAGAGACATAGATTTTCACTCGCAACTTTTTTAAACATATTCAACAGTGCATGAAATGTTGTCTAAAGCAAAAAGAAAATGCTTTTTAGTGGCTGGATCTGGTTTTATCACATTCTGAATTGAACGTTGAAAATGAGCTTTTCAGAGCCAGCAGAGGTCAAAATAAGCAGTAATGCAAACTCAGTCATAGACATAGATTTTCACTTGCAACTTGCTTTAACATGTTTAACAGTGCAAGAAATGTTGTCTAAAACAAAAAGAATGATGTATTTTAGTAGCTGGATCTGGTTTTATCACATTCTGCATTGGACGTTGAAAATGAGCTTTACTCAGCCAGCAGAGGTCAAAATAAGCAGTAATGCAAACTTAGTCAGAGACATAGATTTTCACTTGCAACTTTCTTAAACATATTTAACAGTGCATGAAATGTTGTCTAAAACAAAAAGAAAATGCTTTTTAGTGGCTGCATCTGGTTTTATCACATTCTGAATTGAACGTTGAAAATGAGCTTTTCAGAGCCAGCAGAGGTCAAAATAAGCAGTAATGCAAACTCAGTCAGAGACATAGATTTTCACTTGCAACTTGCTTTAACATGTTTAACAGTGCATGAAATGTTGTCTACAACAAAAAGAATGATGCATTTTAGTAGCTGGATCTGGTTTTATCACATTCTGAATTGAACGTTGAAAATGAGCTGTTCTCAGCCAGCAGGGGTCAAAATAAGCAGTAATGCAAACTCAGTCAGAGACATAGATTTTCACTTGCACCATTCTTAAACATATTTAACAGTGCATGAAATGTTGTCTAAAACAAAAAGAAAATGCTTTTTAGTGGCTGGATCTGGTTTTATCACATTCTGAATTGAACGTTGAAAATGAGCTTTTCAGATCCAGCAGAGGTCAAAATAAGCAGTAATGCAAACTCAGTCAGAGACATAGATTTTCACTTGCAACTTGCTTTAACATGTTTAACAGTGCATGAAATGTTGTCTAAAACAACAAGAATGATGCATTTTTGTGGCTGGATCTGGTTTTATCACATTCTGAATTGTTTTTGAAAATCAGCTGTTCTCAGCCAGCAGAGGTCAAAATAAGCAGTAATGCATACTCAGTCAGAGACATAGAATTTCACTTGCAACTTGCTTCAACATGTTTAACAGTGCATGAAATGTTGTCTAAAACAAAAAGAAAATGCTTTTTAGTGGCTGGATCTGGTTTTATCACATTCTGAATTGAACGTTGAAAATGAGCTTTTCAGAGCCAGCAGAGGTCAAAACAAGCAGTAATGCAAACTCAGTCAGAGACATAGATTTTCACTTGCAACTTTTTTAAACATATTCAACAGTGCATGAAATGTTGTCTAAAACAAAAAGAAAATGCTTTTTAGTGGCTGCATCTGGTTTTATCACATTCTGAATTGAACGTTGAAAATGAGCTTTTCAGAGCCAGCAGAGGTCAAAATAAGCAGTAATGCAAACTCAGTCAGAGACATAGATTTTCACTTGCAACTTGCTTTAACATGTTTAACAGTGCATGAAATGTTGTCTACAACAAAAAGAATGATGCATTTTAGTAGCTGGATCTGGTTTTATCACATTCTGAATTGAACGTTGAAAATGAGCTTTTCAGAGCCAGCATGGGTCAAAATAAGCAGTAATGCAAACTCAGTCAGAGACATAGATTTTCACTTGCACCATTCTTAAACATATTTAACAGTGCATGAAATGTTGTCTAAAACAAAAAGAAAATGCTTTTTAGTGGCTGGATCTGGTTTTATCACATTCTGAATTGAACGTTGAAAATGAGCTTTTCAGATCCAGCAGAGGTCAAAATAAGCAGTAATGCAAACTCAGTCAGAGACATAGATTTTCACTTGCAACTTGCTTTAACATGTTTAACAGTGCATGAAATGTTGTCTAAAACAAAAAGAATGATGCATTTTTGTGGCTGGATCTGGTTTTATCACATTCTGAATTGTTTTTGAAAATGAGCTGTTCTCAGCCAGCAGAGGTCAAAATAAGCAGTAATGCAAACTCAGTCAGAGACAGATTTTCACTTGCAACTTTCTTAAACATATTTAACAGTGCATGAAATGTTGTCTAAAACAAAAAGAAAATGCTTTTTAGTGGCTGGATCTGGTTTTATCACATTCTGAATTGAACGTTGAAAATGAGCTTTTCAGAGCCAGCAGAAGTCTAAATAAGCAGTAATGCACACTCAGTCAGAGACATAGATTTTCACTTGCAACTTGCTTTAACATGTTTAACAGTGCATGAAATGTTGTCTAAAACAAAAAGAATGATGCATTTTTGTGACTGGATCTGGTTTTATCACATTCTGAATTGAACATTGAAAATGAGCTGTTCTCAGCCAGCAGAGGTCAAAATAAGCAGTAATGCAAACTCAGTCAGAGACATAGATTTTCACTTGCAACTTGCTTTAACATGTTTAACAGTGCATGAAATGTTGTCTAAAACAAAAAGAATGATGCATTTTAGTAGCTGGATCTGGTTTTATCACATTCTGCATTGGACGTTGAAAATGAGCTTTACTCAGCCAGCAGAGGTCAAAATAAGCAGTAATGCAAACTCAGTCAGAGACATAGATTTTCACTTGCACCTTTCTTAAACATATTTTACTGCATGAAATGTTGTCTAAAACAAAAAGAAAATGTTTTTTAGTGGCTGGATCTGGTTTTATCACATTCTGAATTAAACGTTGAAAATGAGCTTTTCAGAGCCAGCAGAGGTCAAAATAAGCAGTAATGCAAACTCAGTCAGAGACATAGATTTTCACTTGCAACTTGCTTTAACATGTTTAACAGTGCATGAAATGTTGTCTAAAACAAAAAGAATGATGCATTTTTGTGGCTGGATCTGGTTTTATCACATTCTGAATTGTTTTTGAAAATGTGCTGTTCTCAGCCAGCAGAGGTCAAAATAAGCAGTAATGCAAACTTAGTCAGAGACATAGAATTTCACTTGCAACTTGCTTCAACATGTTTAACAGTGCATGAAATGTTGTCTAAAACAAAAAGAAAATGCTTTTTAGTGGGTGGATCTGGTTTTATCACATTCTGAATTGAACGTTGAAAATGAGCTTTTCAGAGCCAGCAGAGGTCAAAACAAGCAGTAATGCAAACTCAGTCAGAGACATAGATTTTCACTTGCAACTTTCTTAAACATATTCAACAGTGCATGAAATGTTGTCTAAAGCAAAAAGAAAATGCTTTTTAATGGCTGGATCTGGTTTTATCACATTCTGAATTGAACGTTGAAAATGAGCTTTTCAGAGCCAGCAGAGGACAAAATAAGCAGTAATGCAAACTCAGTCATAGACATAGATTTTCACTTGCAACTTGCTTTAACATGTTTAACAGTGCATGAAATGTTGTCTAAAACAAAAAGAATGATGCATTTTTGTGGCTGGATCTGGTTTTATCACATTCTGAATTGAACGTTGAAAATGAGCTTTTCAGAGCCAGCAGAGGTCAAAATAAGCAGTAATGCAAACTCAGTCATAGACATAGATTTTCACTTGCAACTTGCTTTAACGTGTTTAACAGTGCATGAAATGTTGTCTAAAACAAAAAGAATGATGTATTTTAGTAGCTGGATCTGGTTTTATCACATTCTGCATTGGACGTTGAAAATGAGCTTTACTCAGCCAGCAGAGGTCAAAATAAGCAGTAATGCAAACTCAGTCAGAGACATAGATTTTCACTTGCAACTTTCTTAAACATATTCAACAGTGCATGAAATGTTGTCTAAAGCAAAAAGAAAATGCTTTTTAATGGCTAGATCTGGTTTAATCACATTCTGAATTGAACGTTGAAAATGAGCTTTTAAGAGCCAGCAGAGGTCAAAATAAGCAGTAATGCAAACTCAGTCATAGACAAAGATTTTCACTTGCAACTTGCTTTAACATGTTTAACAGTGCATGAAATGTTGTCTAAAACAAAAAGAATGATGCATTTTAGTGGCTGGATCTGGTTTTATCACATTCTGAATTGAACGTTGAAAATGAGCTTTTCAGAGCCAGCAGAGGTCAAAATAAGCAGTAATGCAAACTCAGTCATAGACATAGATTTTCACTTGCAACTTGCTTTAACATGTTTAACAGTGCATGAAATGTTGTCTAAAACAAAAAGAATGATGTATTTTAGTAGCTGGATCTGGTTTTATCACATTCTGCATTGGACGTTGAAAATGAGCTTTACTCAGCCAGCAGAGGGCAAAATAAGCAGTAATGCAAACTCAGTCATAGACATAGATTTTCACTTGCAACTTTCTTAAACATATTTAACAGTGCATGAAATGTTGTCTAAAACAAAAAGAAAATGCTTTTTAGTGGCTGCATCTGGTTTTATCACATTCTGAATTGAACGTTGAAAATGAGCTTTTCAGAGCCAGCAGAGGTCAAAATAAGCAGTAATGCAAACTCAGTCATAGACATAGATTTTCACTTGCACCTTTCTTAAACATATTTAACAGTGCATGAAATGTTGTCTACAACAAAAAGAAAATGCTTTTTAGTGGCTGGATCTGGTTTTATCACATTGGGAATTGAACGTTGAAAATGAGCTTTTCAGAGCCAGCAGAGGTCAAAATAAGCAGTAATGCAACCTCAGTAAGAGACATAGATTTTTACTTGCAACTTGCTTTAACATGTTTAACAGTGCATGAAATGTTGTCTAAAACAACAAGAATGATGCATTTTTGTGGCTGGATCTGGTTTTATCACATTCTGAATTGAACGTTGAAAATGAGCTGTTCTCAGCCAGCAGAGGTCAAAATAAGCAGTAATGCAACCTCAGTCAGAGATATAGATTTTCACTTGCAACTTGCTTTAACATGTTTAACAGTGCATGAAATGTTGTCTAAAACAAAAAGAATGATGCATTTTTGTGGCTGGATCTGGTTTTATCACATTCTGAATTGAACGTTGAAAATGAGCTGTTCTCAGCCAGCAGAGTTCAAAATAAGCAGTAATGCAAACTCAGTCAGAGACATAGATTTTCACTTGCACCTTTCTTAAACATATTTAACAGTGCATGAAATGTTGTCTAAAACAAAAAGAAAATGCTTTTTAGTGGCTGGATCTGGTTTTATCACATTCTGAATTGAACGTTGAAAATGAGCTTTTCAGAGCCAGCAGAGGTCAAAATAAGCAGTAATGCAAACTCAGTCAGAGACATAGATTTTCACTTGCAACTTGCTTTAACATGTGTAACAGTGCATGAAATGTTGTCTACAACAAAAAGAATGATGCATTTTAGTAGCTGGATCTGGTTTTATCACATTCTGCAATGGACGTTGAAAATGAGCTTTACTCAGCCAGCAGAGGTCAAAATAAGTAGTAATGCAAACTCAGTCAGAGACATAGATTTTCACTTGCAACTTTCTTAAACATATTTAACAGTGCATGAAATGTTGTCTAAAACAAAAAGAAAATGCTTTTTAGTGGCTGCATCTGGTTTTATCAAATTCTGAATTGAACGTTGAAAATGAGCTTTTCTCAGCCAGCAGAGGTCAAAATAAGCAGTAATGCAAACTCAGTCAGAGACATAGATTTTCACTTGCACCTTTCTTAAACATATTTAACAGTGCATGCAATGTTGTTTAAAACAAAAAGAAAATGCTTTTTAGTTGCTGGATCTGGTTTTATCACATTCTGAATTGAACGTTGAAAATGAGCTTTTTTTAGAGCCAGCAGAGGTCAAAACAAGCAGTAATGCAAATGATGCATTTTTGTGGCTGGATCTGGTTTTATCACATTCTGAATTGAACGTTGAAAATGAGCTGTTCTCAGCCAGCAGAGGTCAAAATAAGCAGTAATGCAAACTCAGTCAGAGACATAGATTTTCACTTGCAACTTTCTTAAACATATTTAACAGTGCATGAATTGTTGTCTAAAACAAAAAGAATGATGCATTTTTGTGGCTGGATCTGGTTTTATCACATTCTGAATTGAACGTTGAAAATGAGCTTTTCAGAGCCAGCAGAGGTCAAAATAAGCAGTAATGCAAACTCAGTCAGAGACCTAGATTTTCACTTGCAACTTGCTTTAACATGTTTAACAGTGCATGAAATGTTGTCTAAAACAAAAAGAATGATGCATTTTTGTGGCTGGATCTGGTTTTATCACATTCTGAATTGTTTTTGAAAATGAGCTGTTCTCAGCCAGCAGAGGTCAAAATAAGCAGTAATGCAAACTCAGTCAGAGACATAGAATTTCACTTGCAACTTGCTTCAACATGTTTAACAGTGCATGAAATGTTGTCTAAAACAAAAAGAAAATGCTTTTTAGTGGCTGGATCTGGTTTTATCACATTCTGAATTGAACGTTGAAAATGAGCTTTTCAGAGCCAGCAGAGGTCAAAACAAGCAGTAATGCAAACTCAGTCAGAGACATAGATTTTCACTTGCAACTTTCTTAAACATATTCAACAGTGCATGAAATGTTGTCTAAAGCAAAAAGAAAATGCTTTTTAATGGCTGGATCTGGTTTTATCACATTCTGAATTGAACGTTGAAAATGAGCTTTTCAGAGCCAGCAGAGGACAAATTAAGCAGTAATGCAAACTCAGTCATAGACAAAGATTTTCACTTGCAACTTGCTTTAACATGTTTAACAGTGCATGAAATGTTGTCTAAAACAAAAAGAATGATGCATTTTAGTGGCTGGATCTGGTTTTATCACATTTTGAATTGAACATTGAAAATGAGCTTTTCAGAGCCAGCAGAGGTCAAAATAAGCAGTAATGCAAACTCAGTCATAGACATAGATTTTAACTTGCAACTTGCTTTAACATGTTTAACAGTGCATGAATTGTTGTCTAAAACAAAAAGAATGATGTATTTTAGTAGCTGGATCTGGTTTTATCACATTCTGCATTGGACGTTGAAAATGAGCTTTACTCAGCCAGCAGAGGTCAAAATAAGCAGTAATGCAAACTCAGTCATAGACATAGATTTTCACTTGCAACTTTCTTAAACATATTTAACAGTGCATGAAATGTTGTCTAAAACAAAAAGAAAATGCTTTTTAGTGGCTGCATCTGGTTTTATCACATTCTGAATTGAACGTTGAAAATGAGCTTTTCAGAGCCAGCAGAGGTCAAAATAAGCAGTAATGCAAACTCAGTCAGAGACATAGATTTTCACTTGCAAATTTCTTAAACATATTTAACAGTGCATGAAATGTTGTCTAAAACAAAAAGAATGATGCATTTTAGTGGCTGGATCTGGTTTTATCACATTCTGAATTGAACGTTGAAAATGAGCTGTTCTCAGCCAGCAGGGGTCAAAATAAGCAGTAATGCAAACTCAGTCAGAGACATAGATTTTCACTTGCACCATTCTTAAACATATTTAACAGTGCATGAAATGTTGTCTAAAACAAAAAGAAAATGCTTTTTAGTGGCTGGATCTGGTTTTATCACATTCTGAATTGAACGTTGAAAATGAGCTTTTCAGATCCAGCAGAGGTCAAAATAAGCAGTAATGCAAACTCAGTCAGAGACATAGATTTTCACTTGCAACTTGCTTTAACATGTTTAACAGTGCATGAAATGTTGTCTAAAACAAAAAGAATGATGCATTTTTGTGGCTGGATCTGGTTTTATCACATTCTGAATTGTTTTTGAAAATGAGCTGTTCTCAGCCAGCAGAGGTCAAAATAAGCAGTAATGCAAACTCAGTCAGAGACATAGAATTTCACTTGCAACTTGCTTCAACATGTTTAACAGTGCATGAAATGTTGTCTAAAACAAAAAGAAAATGCTTTTTAGTGGCTGGATCTGGTTTTATCACATTCTGAATTGTACGTTGAAAATGAGCTTTTCAGAGCCAGCAGAGGTCAAAACAAGCAGTAATGCAACCTCAGTCAGAGACATAGATTTTCACTTGCAAATTTCTTAAACATATTTAACAGTGCATGAAATGTTGTCTAAAACAAAAAGAATGATGCATTTTTGTGGCTGGATCTGGTTTTATCACATTCTGAATTGAACGTTGAAAATGAGCTGTTCTCAGCCAGCAGAGGTCAAAATAAGCAGTAATGCAAACTCAGTCAGATACATAGATTTTCACTTGCACCTTTCTTAAACATATTTAACAGTGCATGAAATGTTGTCTAAAACAAAAAGAAAATGCTTTTTAGTGGCTGGATCTGGTTTTATCACATTCTGAATTGAACGTTGAAAATGAGCTTTTCAGAGCCAGCAGAGGTCAAAATAAGCAGTAATGCAACCTCAGTCAGAGACATAGATTTTTACTTGCAACTTGCTTTAACATGTTTAACAGTGCATGAAATGTTGTCTAAAACAACAAGAATGATGCATTTTTGTGGCTGGATCTGGTTTTATTACATTCTGAATTGAACGTTGAAAATGAGCTGTTCTCAGCCAGCAGAGGTCAAAATAAGCAGTAATGCAACCTCAGTCAGAGATATAGATTTTCACTTGCAACTTGCTTTAACATGTTTAACAGTGCATGAAATGTTGTCTAAAACAAAAAGAATGATGCATTTTTGTGGCTGGATCTGGTTTTATCACATTCTGAATTGAACGTTGAAAATGAGCTGTTCTCAGCCAGCAGAGGTCAAAATAAGCAGTAATGCAAACTCAGTCAGAGACATAGATTTTCACTTGCACCTTTCTTAAACATATTTAACAGTGCATGAAATGTTGTCTAAAACAAAAAGAAAATGCTTTTTAGTGGCTGGATCTGGTTTTATCACATTCTGAATTGAACGTTGAAAATGAGCTTTTCAGAGCCAGCAGAGGTCAAAATAAGCAGTAATGCAACCTCAGTCAGAGACATAGATTTTTACTTGCAACTTGCTTTAACATGTTTAACAGTGCATGAAATGTTGTCTAAAACAACAAGAATGATGCATTTTTGTGGCTGGATCTGGTTTTATTACATTCTGAATTGAACGTTGAAAATGAGCTGTTCTCAGCCAGCAGAGGTCAAAATAAGCAGTAATGCAACCTCAGTCAGAGATATAGATTTTCACTTGCAACTTGCTTTAACATGTTTAACAGTGCATGAAATGTTGTCTAAAACAAAAAGAATGATGCATTTTTGTGGCTGGATCTGGTTTTATCACATTCTGAATTGAACGTTGAAAATGAGCTGTTCTCAGCCAGCAGAGGTCAAAATAAGCAGTAATGCAAACTCAGTCAGAGACATAGATTTTCACTTGCACCTTTCTTAAACATATTTAACAGTGCATGAAATGTTGTCTAAAACAAAAAGAAAATATTTTTTAGTGGCTGGATCTGGTTTTATCACATTCTGAATTGAACGTTGAAAATGAGCTTTTCAGAGCCAGCAGAGGTCAAAATAAGCAGTAATGCAAACTCAGTCAGAGACATAGATTTTCACTTGCAACTTGCTTTAACATGTTTAACAGTGCATGAAATGTTGTCTAAAACAACAAGAATGATGCATTTTTGTGGCTGGATCTGGTTTTATCACATTCTGAATTGTTTTTGAAAATCAGCTGTTCTCAGCCAGCAGAGGTCAAAATAAGCAGTAATGCAAACTCAGTCAGAGACATAGAATTTCACTTGCAACTTGCTTCAACATGTTTAACAGTGCATGAAATGTTGTCTAAAACAAAAAGAAAATGCTTTTTAGTGGCTGGATCTGGTTTTATCACATTCTGAATTGAACGTTGAAAATGAGCTTTTCAGAGCCAGCAGAGGTCAAAACAAGCAGTAATGCAAACTCAGTCAGAGACATAGATTTTCACTTGCAACTTTTTTAAACATATTCAACAGTGCATGAAATGTTGTCTAAAGCAAAAAGAAAATGCTTTTTAGTGGCTGGATCTGGTTTTATCACATTCTGAATTGAACGTTGAAAATGAGCTTTTCAGAGCCAGCAGAGGTCAAAATAAGCAGTAATGCAAACTCAGTCATAGACATAGATTTTCACTTGCAACTTGCTTTAACATGTTTAACAGTGCAAGAAATGTTGTCTAAAACAAAAAGAATGATGTATTTTAGTAGCTGGATCTGGTTTTATCACATTCTGCATTGGACGTTGAAAATGAGCTTTACTCAGCCAGCAGAGGTCAAAATAAGCAGTAATGCAAACTCAGTCAGAGACATAGATTTTCACTTGCAACTTTCTTAAACATATTCAACAGTGCATGAAATGTTGTCTAAAGCAAAAAGAAAATGCTTTTTAATGGCTAGATCTGGTTTAATCACATTCTGAATTGAACGTTGAAAATGAGCTTTTAAGAGCCAGCAGAGGTCAAAATAAGCAGTAATGCAAACTCAGTCATAGACAAAGATTTTCACTTGCAACTTGCTTTAACATGTTTAACAGTGCATGAAATGTTGTCTAAAACAAAAAGAATGATGCATTTTAGTGGCTGGATCTGGTTTTATCACATTCTGAATTGAACGTTGAAAATGAGCTTTTCAGAGCCAGCAGAGGTCAAAATAAGCAGTAATGCAAACTCAGTCATAGACATAGATTTTCACTTGCAACTTGCTTTAACATGTTTAACAATGCATGAAATATTGTCTAAAACAAAAAGAATGATGCATTTTAGTAGCTGGATCTGGTTTTATCACATTCTGAATTGAACGTTGAAAATGAGCTTTTCAGAGCCAGCAGAGGTCAAAATAAGCAGTAATGCAAACTCAGTCATAGACATAGATTTTCACTTGCAACTTTCTTAAACATATTTAACAGTGCATGAATTGTTGTCTAAAACAAAAAGAAAATGCCTTTTAGTGGCTGGATCTGGTTTTATCACATTCTGAATTGAACGTTGAAAATGAGCTTTTCAGAGCCAGCAGAGGTCAAAATAAGCAGTAATGCAAACTCAGTCATAGACAAAGATTTTCACTTGCAACTTGCTTTAACATGTTTAACAGTGCATGAAATGTTGTCTAAAACAAAAAGAATGATGCATTTTAGTAGCTGGATCTGGTTTTATCACATTCTGCAATGGACGTTGAAAATGAGCTTTACTCAGCCAGCAGAGATTAAAACAAGCAGTAATGCAAACTCAGTCAGAGACATAGATTTTCACTTGCAACTTTCTTAAACATATTTAACAGTGCATAAATTGTTGTCTAAAACAAAAAGAATGATGCATTTTTGTGGCTGGATCTGGTTTTATCACATTCTGAATTGAACGTTGAAAATGAGCTGTTCTCAGCCAGCAGAGGTCAAAATAAGCAGTAATGCAAACTCAGTCAGAGACATAGATTTTCACTTGCACCTTTCTTAAACATATTTAACAGTGCATGAAATGTTGTCTAAAACAAAAAGAAAATGCTTTTTAGTGGCTGGATCTGGTTTTATCACATTCTGAATTGAACGTTGAAAATAAGCTTTTCAGAGCCAGCAGAGGTCAAAATAAGCAGTAATGCAACCTCAGTCAGAGACATAGATTTTTACTTGCAACTTGCTTTAACATGTTTAACAGTGCATGAAATGTTGTCTAAAACAACAAGAATGATGCATTTTTGTGGCTGGATCTGGTTTTATTACATTCTGAATTGAACGTTGAAAATGAGCTGTTCTCAGCCAGCAGAGGTCAAAATAAGCAGTAATGCAACCTCAGTCAGAGATATAGATTTTCACTTGCAACTTGCTTTAACATGTTTAACAGTGCATGAAATGTTGTCTAAAACAAAAAGAATGATGCATTTTTGTGGCTGGATCTGGTTTTATCACATTCTGAATTGAACGTTGAAAATGAGCTGTTCTCAGCCAGCAGAGGTCAAAATAAGCAGTAATGCAAACTCAGTCAGAGACATAGATTTTCACTTGCACCTTTCTTAAACATATTTAACAGTGCATGAAATGTTGTCTAAAACAAAAAGAAAATGCTTTTTAGTGGCTGGATCTGGTTTTATCACATTCTGAATTGAACGTTGAAAATGAGCTTTTCAGAGCCAGCAGAGGTCAAAATAAGCAGTAATGCAACCTCAGTCAGAGACATAGATTTTTACTTGCAACTTGCTTTAACATGTTTAACAGTGCATGAAATGTTGTCTAAAACAACAAGAATGATGCATTTTTGTGGCTGGATCTGGTTTTATTACATTCTGAATTGAACGTTGAAAATGAGCTGTTCTCAGCCAGCAGAGGTCAAAATAAGCAGTAATGCAACCTCAGTCAGAGATATAGATTTTCACTTGCAACTTGCTTTAACATGTTTAACAGTGCATGAAATGTTGTCTAAAACAAAAAGAATGATGCATTTTTGTGGCTGGATCTGGTTTTATCACATTCTGAATTGAACGTTGAAAATGAGCTGTTCTCAGCCAGCAGAGGTCAAAATAAGCAGTAATGCAAACTCAGTCAGAGACATAGATTTTCACTTGCACCTTTCTTAAACATATTTAACAGTGCATGAAATGTTGTCTAAAACAAAAAGAAAATATTTTTTAGTGGCTGGATCTGGTTTTATCACATTCTGAATTGAACGTTGAAAATGAGCTTTTCAGAGCCAGCAGAGGTCAAAATAAGCAGTAATGCAAACTCAGTCAGAGACATAGATTTTCACTTGCAACTTGCTTTAACATGTTTAACAGTGCATGAAATGTTGTCTAAAACAACAAGAATGATGCATTTTTGTGGCTGGATCTGGTTTTATCACATTCTGAATTGTTTTTGAAAATCAGCTGTTCTCAGCCAGCAGAGGTCAAAATAAGCAGTAATGCAAACTCAGTCAGAGACATAGAATTTCACTTGCAACTTGCTTCAACATGTTTAACAGTGCATGAAATGTTGTCTAAAACAAAAAGAAAATGCTTTTTAGTGGCTGGATCTGGTTTTATCACATTCTGAATTGAACGTTGAAAATGAGCTTTTCAGAGCCAGCAGAGGTCAAAACAAGCAGTAATGCAAACTCAGTCAGAGACATAGATTTTCACTTGCAACTTTTTTAAACATATTCAACAGTGCATGAAATGTTGTCTAAAGCAAAAAGAAAATGCTTTTTAGTGGCTGGATCTGGTTTTATCACATTCTGAATTGAACGTTGAAAATGAGCTTTTCAGAGCCAGCAGAGGTCAAAATAAGCAGTAATGCAAACTCAGTCATAGACATAGATTTTCACTTGCAACTTGCTTTAACATGTTTAACAGTGCAAGAAATGTTGTCTAAAACAAAAAGAATGATGTATTTTAGTAGCTGGATCTGGTTTTATCACATTCTGCATTGGACGTTGAAAATGAGCTTTACTCAGCCAGCAGAGGTCAAAATAAGCAGTAATGCAAACTTAGTCAGAGACATAGATTTTCACTTGCAACTTTCTTAAACATATTTAACAGTGCATGAAATGTTGTCTAAAACAAAAAGAAAATGCTTTTTAGTGGCTGCATCTGGTTTTATCACATTCTGAATTGAACGTTGAAAATGAGCTTTTCAGAGCCAGCAGAGGTCAAAATAAGCAGTAATGCAAACTCAGTCAGAGACATAGATTTTCACTTGCAACTTGCTTTAACATGTTTAACAGTGCATGAAATGTTGTCTACAACAAAAAGAATGATGCATTTTAGTAGCTGGATCTGGTTTTATCACATTCTGAATTGAACGTTGAAAATGAGCTGTTCTCAGCCAGCAGGGGTCAAAATAAGCAGTAATGCAAACTCAGTCGGAGACATAGATTTTCACTTGCACCATTCTTAAACATATTTAACAGTGCATGAAATGTTGTCTAAAACAAAAAGAAAATGCTTTTTAGTGGCTGGATCTGGTTTTATCACATTCTGAATTGAACGTTGAAAATGAGCTTTTCAGATCCAGCAGAGGTCAAAATAAGCAGTAATGCAAACTCAGTCAGAGACATAGATTTTCACTTGCAACTTGCTTTAACATGTTTAACAGTGCATGAAATGTTGTCTAAAACAAAAAGAATGATGCATTTTTGTGGCTGGATCTGGTTTTATCACATTCTGAATTGTTTTTGAAAATGAGCTGTTCTCAGCCAGCAGAGGTCAAAATAAGCAGTAATGCAAACTCAGTCAGAGACATAGAATTTCACTTGCAACTTGCTTCAACATGTTTAACAGTGCATGAAATGTTGTCTAAAACAAAAAGAAAATGCTTTTTAGTGGCTGGATCTGGTTTTATCACATTCTGAATTGTACGTTGAAAATGAGCTTTTCAGAGCCAGCAGAGGTCAAAACAAGCAGTAATGCAAACTCAGTCAGAGACATAGATATTCACTTGCAAATTTCTTAAACATATTTAACAGTGCATGAAATGTTGTCTAAAACAAAAAGAATGATGCATTTTTGTGGCTGGATCTGGTTTTATCACATTCTGAATTGAACGTTGAAAATTAGCTGTTCTCAGCCAGCAGAGGTCAAAATAAGCAGTAATGCAAATTCAGTCAGAGACATAGATTTTCACTTGCACCTTTCTTAAACATATTTAACAGTGCATGAAATGTTGTCTAAAACAAAAAGAAAATGCTTTTTAGTGGCTGGATCTGGTTTTATCACATTCTGAATTGAACGTTGAAAATGAGCTTTTCAGAGCCAGCAGAGGTCAAAATAAGCAGTAATGCAACCTCAGTCAGAGACATAGATTTTTACTTGCAACTTGCTTTAACTTGTTTAACAGTGCATGAAATGTTGTCTAAAACAACAAGAATGATGCATTTTTGTGGCTGGATCTGGTTTTATTACATTCTGAATTGAACGTTGAAAATGAGCTGTTCTCAGCCAGCAGAGGTCAAAATAAGCAGTAATGCAACCTCAGTCAGAGATATAGATTTTCACTTGCAACTTGCTTTAACATGTTTAACAGTGCATGAAATGTTGTCTAAAACAAAAAGAATGATGCATTTTTGTGGCTGGATCTGGTTTTATCACATTCTGAATTGAACGTTGAAAATGAGCTGTTCTCAGCCAGCAGAGGTCAAAATAAGCAGTAATGCAAACTCAGTCAGAGACATAGATTTTCACTTGCACCTTTCTTAAACATTTTTAACAGTGCATGAAATGTTGTCTAAAACAAAAAGAAAATGTTTTTTAGTGGCTGGATCTGGTTTTATCACATTCTGAATTGAACGTTGAAAATGAGCTTTTCAGAGCCAGCAGAGGTCAAAATAAGCAGTAATGCAAACTCAGTCAGAGACATAGATTTTCACTTGCAACTTGCTTTAACATGTTTAACAGTGCATGAAATGTTGTCTAAAACAACAAGAATGATGCATTTTTGTGGCTGGATCTGGTTTTATCACATTCTGAATTGTTTTTGAAAATCAGCTGTTCTCAGCCAGCAGAGGTCAAAATAAGCAGTAATGCAAACTCAGTCAGAGACATAGAATTTCACTTGCAACTTGCTTCAACATGTTTAACAGTGCATGAAATGTTGTCTAAAACAAAAAGAAAATGCTTTTTAGTGGCTGGATCTGGTTTTATCACATTCTGAATTGAACGTTGAAAATGAGCTTTTCAGAGCCAGCAGAGGTCAAAACAAGCAGTAATGCAAACTCAGTCAGAGACATAGATTTTCACTTGCAACTTTTTTAAACATATTCAACAGTGCATGAAATGTTGTCTAAAGCAAAAAGAAAATGCTTTTTAGTGGCTGGATCTTGTTTTATCACATTCTGAATTGAACGTTGAAAATGAGCTTTTCAGAGCCAGCAGAGGTCAAAATAAGCAGTAATGCAAACTCAGTCATAGACATAGATTTTCACTTGCAACTTGCTTTAACATGTTTAACAGTGCAAGAAATGTTGTCTAAAACAAAAAGAATGATGTATTTTAGTAGCTGGATCTGGTTTTATCACATTCTGCATTGGACGTTGAAAATGAGCTTTACTCAGCCAGCAGAGGTCAAAATAAGCAGTAATGCAAACTTAGTCAGAGACATAGATTTTCACTTGCAACTTTCTTAAACATATTTAACAGTGCATGAAATGTTGTCTAAAACAAAAAGAAAATGCTTTTTAGTGGCTGCATCTGGTTTTATCACATTCTGAATTGAACGTTGAAAATGAGCTTTTTAGAGCCAGCAGAGGTCAAAATAAGCAGTAATGCAAACTCAGTCAGAGACATAGATTTTCACTTGCAACTTGCTTTAACATGTTTAACAGTGCATGAAATGTTGTCTACAACAAAAAGAATGATGCATTTTAGTAGCTGGATCTGGTTTTATCACATTCTGCAATGGACGTTGAAAATGAGCTTTACTCAGCCAGCAGAGGTCAAAATAAGCAGTAATGCAAACTCAGTCAGAGACATAGATTTTCACTTGCAACTTTCTTAAACATATTTAACAGTGCATGAAATGTTGTCTAAAACAAAAAGAAAATGCTTTTTAGTGGCTGCATCTGGTTTTATCACATTCTGAATTGAACGTTGAAAATGAGCTTTTCAGAGCCAGCAGAGGTCAAAAGAAGCAGTAATGCAAACTCAGTCAGAGACATAGATTTTCACTTGCAACTCGCTTTAACATGTTTAACAGTGCATGAAATGTTGTCTACAACAAAAAGAATGATGCATTTTAGTAGCTGGATCTGGTTTTATCACATTCTGCATTGGACGTTGAAAATGACCTTTTCAGAGCTAGCAGAGGTCAAAATAAGCAGTAATGCAACCTCAGTCAGAGACATAGATTTTCACTTGCAACTTGCTTTAACATGTTTAACAGTGCATGAAATGTTGTCTAAAACAACAAGAATGATGCATTTTTGTGGCTGGATCTGGTTTTATCACATTCTGAATTGAACGTTGAAAATGAGCTGTTCTCAGCCAGCAGAGGTCAAAATAAGCAGTAAAGCAAACTCAGTCAGAGTCATAGATTTTCACTTGCACCTTTCTTAAACATATTTAACAGTGCATGCAATGTTGTCTAAAACAAAAAGAAAATGCTTTTTAGTGGCTGGATCTGGTTTTATCACATTCTGAATTGAACGTTGAAAATGAGCTTTTTTTAGGGCCAGCAGAGGTCAAAATAAGCAGTAATGCAAACTCAGTCAGAGACATAGATTTTCACTTGCAACTTGCTTTAACATGTTTAACAGTGCATGAAATGTTGTCTAAAACAAAAAGAATGATGCATTTTTGTGGCTGGATCTGGTTTTATCACATTCTGAATTGAACGTTGAAAATGAGCTGTTCTCAGCCAGCAGAGGTCAAAATAAGCAGTAATGCAACCTCAGTCAGAGACATAGATTTTCACTTGCAACTTGCTTTAACATGTTTAACAGTGCATGAAATGTTGTCTAAAACAAAAAGAATGATGCATTTTTGTGGCTGGATCTGGTTTTATCACATTCTGAATTGAACGTTGAAAATGAGCTGTTCTCAGCCAGCAGAGGTCAAAATAAGCAGTAATGCAAACTCAGTCAGAGACATAGATTTTCACTTGCAACTTTCTTAAACATATTTAACAGTGCATAAATTGTTGTCTAAAACAAAAAGAATGATGCATTTTTGTGGCTGGATCTGGTTTTATCACATTCTGAATTGAACGTTGAAAATGAGCTTTTCAGAGCCAGCAGAGGTCAAAATAAGCAGTAATGCAAACTCAGTCAGAGACATAGATTTTCACTTGCAACTTGCTTTAAAATGTTTAACAGTGCATGAAATGTTGTCTAAAACAAAAAGAATGATGCATTTTTGTGGCTGGATCTGGTTTTATCACATTCTGAATTGTTTTTGAAAATGAGCTGTTCTCAGCCAGCAGAGGTCAAAATAAGCAGTAATGCAAACTCAGTCAGAGACATACAATTTCACTTGCAACTTGCTTCAACATGTTTAACAGTGCATGAAATGTTGTCTAAAACAAAAAGAAAATGCTTTTTAGTGGCTGGATCTGGTTTTATCACATTCTGAATTGAACGTTGAAAATGAGCTTTTCAGAGCCAGCAGAGGTCAAAACAAGCAGTAATGCAAACTCAGTTAGAGACATAGATTTTCATTTGCAAATTTCTTAAACATATTTAACAGTGCATGAAATGTTGTCTAAAACAAAAAGAATGATGCATTTTTGTGGCTGGATCTGGTTTTATCACATTCTGAATTGAACGTTGAAAATGAGCTGTTCTCAGCCAGCAGAGGTCAAAATAAGCAGTAATGCAAACTCAGTCAGAGACATAGATTTTCACTTGCACCTTTCTTAAACATATTTAACAGTGCATGAAATGTTGTCTAAAACAAAAAGAAAATGCTTTTTAGTGGCTGGATCTGGTTTTATCACATTCTGAATTGAACGTTGAAAATGAGCTTTTCAGAGCCAGCAGAGGTCAAAATAAGCAGTAATGCAACCTCAGTCAGAGACATAGATTTTTACTTGCAACTTGCTTTAACATGTTTAACAGTGCATGAAATGTTGTCTAAAACAACAAGAATGATGCATTTTTGTGGCTGGATCTGGTTTTATCACATTCTGAATTGAACGTTGAAAATGAGCTGTTCTCAGCCAGCAGAGGTCAAAATAAGCAGTAATGCAACCTCAGTCAGAGATATAGATTTTCACTTGCAACTTGCTTTAACATGTTTAACAGTGCATGAAATGTTGTCTAAAACAAAAAGAATGATGCATTTTTGTGGCTGGATCTGGTTTTATCACATTCTGAATTGAACGTTGAAAATGAGCTGTTCTCAGCCAGCAGAGGTCAAAATAAGCAGTAATGCAAACTCAGTCAGAGACATAGATTTTCACTTGCACCTTTCTTAAACATATTTAACAGTGCATGAAATGTTGTCTAAAACAAAAAGAAAATGCTTTTTAGTGGCTGGATCTGGTTTTATCACATTCTGAATTGAACGTTGAAAATGAGCTTTTCAGAGCCAGCAGAGGTCAAAATAAGCAGTAATGCAAACTCAGTCAGAGACATAGATTTTCACTTGCAACTTGCTTTAACATGTTTAACAGTGCATGAAATGTTGTCTAAAACAAAAAGAATGATGCATTTTAGTAGCTGGATCTGGTTTTATCACATTCTGCATTGGACGTTGAAAATGAGCTTTACTCAGCCAGCAGAGGTCAAAATAAGCAGTAATGCAAACTCAGTCAGAGACATAGATTTTCACTTGCAACTTTCTTAAACATGTTTAACAGTGCATGAAATGTTGTCTAAAACAAAAAGAAAATGCTTTTTAGTGGCTGGATCTGGTTTTATCACATTCTGAATTGAATGTTGAAAATGAGCTTTTCAGAGCCAGCAGAGGTCAAAATAAGCAGTAATGCAAACTCAGTCAGAGACATAGAATTTCACTTGCAACTTGCTTCAACATGTTTAACAGTGCATGAAATGTTGTCTAAAACAAAAAGAAAATGCTTTTTAGTGGCTGGATCTGGTTTTATCACATTCTGAATTGAACGTTGAAAATGAGCTTTTCAGAGCCAGCAGAGGTCAAAATAAGCAGTAATGCAAACTTAGTGATAGACATAGATTTTCACTTGCAATTTGCCTTAACATGTTTAACAGTGCATGAAATGTCTAAAAGAAAAAGAAAATGCTTTTTAGTGGCTGGATCTGGTTTTATCACATTCTGAATTGAACGTTGAAAATGAGCTTTTCAGAGCCAGCAGAGGTCAAAATAAGCAGTAATGCAAACTCAGTCAGAGACATAGATTTTCACTTGCAACTTGCTTTAACATGTTTAACAGTGCATGAAATGTTGTCTAAAACAAAAAGAATGATGCATTTTTGTGGCTGGATCGGGTTTTTATTACGTTCTGAATTGTTTTTGAAAATGAGCTGTTCTCAGCCAGCAGAGGTCAAAATAAGCAGTAATGCAAACTCAGTCAGAGACATAGAATTTCACTTGCAACTTGCTTCAACATGTTTAACAGTGCATGAAATGTTGTCTAAAACAAAAAGAAAATGCTTTTTAGTGGCTGGATCTGGTTTTATCACATTCTGAATTGAACGTTGAAAATGAGCTTTTCAGAGCCAGCAGAGGTCAAAACAAGCAGTAATGCAAACTCAGTCAGAGACATAGATTTTCACTTGCAACTTTTTTAAACATATTCAACAGTGCATGAAATGTTGTCTAAAGCAAAAAGAAAATGCTTTTTAGTGGCTGGATCTGGTTTTATAATGTTCTAAATTGAACGTTGAAAATGAGCTTTTCAGAGCCAGCAGAGGTCAAAATAAGCAGTAATGCAAACTCAGTCATAGACATAGATTTTCACTTGCAACTTGCTTTAACATGTTTAACAGTGCATGAAATGTTGTCTAAAACAAAAAGAATGATGTATTTTAGTGGCTGGATCTGGTTTTATCACATTCTGCATTGGACGTTGAAAATGAGCTTTACTCAGCCAGCAGAGGTCAAAATAAGCAGTAATGCAAACTCAGTCAGAGACATAGATTTTCACTTGCAACTTTCTTAAACATATTTAACAGTGCATGAAATGTTGTCTAAAACAAAAAGAAAATGCTTTTTAGTGGCTGCATCTGGTTTTATCACATTCTGAATTGAACGTTGAAAATGAGCTTTTCAGAGCCAGCAGAGGTCAAAATAAGCAGTAATGCAAACTCAGTCAGAGACATAGATTTTCACTTGCAACTTGCTTTAACATGTTTAACAGTGCATGAAATGTTGTCTACAACAAAAAGAATGATGCATTTTAGTAGCTGGATCTGGTTTTATCACATTCTGCATTGGACGTTGAAAATGAGCTTTTCAGAGCCAGCAGAGGTCAAAATAAGCAGTAATGCAAACTCAGTCAGAGACATAGATTTTCACTTGCAACTTGCTTTAACATGTTTAACAGTGCATGAAATGTTGTCTAAAACAACAAGAATGATGCATTTTTGTGGCTGGATCTGGTTTTATGACATTCTGAATTAAACGTTGAAAATGAGCTGTTCTCAGCCAGTAGAGGTCAAAATAAGCAGTAATGCAAACTCAGTCAGAGACATAGATTTTCACTTGCACCTTTCTTAAACATATTTAACAGTGCATGCAATGTTGTCTAAAACAAAAAGAAAATGCTTTTTAGTGGCTGGATCTGGTTTTATCACATTCTGAATTGAACGTTGAAAATTAGCTTTTTTTAGAGACAGCAGAGGTCAAAATAAGCAGTAATGCAAACTCAGTCAGAGACATAGATTTTCACTTGCAACTTGCTTTAACATGTTTAACAGTGCATGAAATGTTGTCTAAAACAAAAAGAATGATGCATTTTTGTGGCTGGATCTGGTTTTATCACATTCTGAATTGAACGTTGAAAATGAGCTGTTCTCAGCCAGCAGAGGTCAAAATAAGCAGTAATGCAACCTCAGTCAGAGACATAGATTTTCACTTGCAACTTGCTTTAACATGTTTAACAGTGCATGAAATGTTGTCTAAAACAAAAAGAATGATGCATTTTTGTGGCTGGATCTGGTTTTATCACATTCTGAATTGAACATTGAAAATGAACTGTTCTCAGCCAGCAGAGGTCAAAATAAGCAGTAATGCAAACTCAGTCAGAGACATAGATTTTCACTTGCAACTTTCTTAAACATATTTAACAGTGCATGAAATGTTGTCTAAAACAAAAAGAAAATGCTTTTTAGTGGCTGCATCTGGTTTTATCACATTCTGAATTGAACGTTGAAAATGAGCTTTTCAGAGCCAGCAGAGGTCAAAATAAGCAGTAATGCAAACTCAGTCAGAGACATAGATTTTCACTTGCAACTTGCTTTAACATGTTTAACAGTGCATGAAATGTTGTCTACAACAAAAAGAATGATGCATTTTAGTAGCTGGATCTGGTTTTATCACATTCTGCATTGGACGTTGAAAATGAGCTTTTCAGAGCCAGCAGAGGTCAAAATAAGCAGTAATGCAAACTCAGTCAGAGACATAGATTTTCACTTGCAACTTGCTTTAACATGTTTAACAGTGCATGAAATGTTGTCTTAAACAACAAGAATGATGCATTTTTGTGGCTGGATCTGGTTTTATGACATTCTGAATTAAACGTTGAAAATGAGCTGTTCTCAGCCAGTAGAGGTCAAAATAAGCAGTAATGCAAACTCAGTCAGAGACATAGATTTTCACTTGCACCTTTCTTAAACATATTTAACAGTGCATGCAATGTTGTCTAAAACAAAAAGAAAATGCTTTTTAGTGGCTGGATCTGGTTTTATCACATTCTGAATTGAACGTTGAAAATTAGTTTTTTTTAGAGACAGCAGAGGTCAAAATAAGCAGTAATGCAAACTCAGTCAGAGACATAGATTTTCACTTGCAACTTGCTTTAACATGTTTAACAGTGCATGAAATGTTGTCTAAAACAAAAAGAATGATGCATTTTTGTGGCTGGATCTGGTTTTATCACATTCTGAATTGAACGTTGAAAATGAGCTGTTCTCAGCCAGCAGAGGTCAAAATAAGCAGTAATGCAACCTCAGTCAGAGACATAGATTTTCACTTGCAACTTGCTTTAACATGTTTAACAGTGCATGAAATGTTGTCTAAAACAAAAAGAATGATGCATTTTTGTGGCTGGATCTGGTTTTATCACATTCTGAATTGAACGTTGAAAATGAGCTGTTCTCAGCCAGCAGAGGTCAAAATAAGCAGTAATGCAAACTCAGTCAGAGACATAGATTTTCACTTGCAACTTTCTTAAACATATTTAACAGTGCATGAATTGTTGTCTAAAACAAAAAGAAAATGCTTTTTAGTGGCTGGATCTGGTTTTATCACATTCTGAATTGAACGTTGAAAATGAGCTTTTCAGAGCCAGCAGAGGTCAAAATAAGCAGTAATGCAAACTCAGTGAAAGACATAGATTTTCACTTGCAACTTGCTTTAACATGTTTAACAGTGCATGAAATGTCTAAAAGAAAAAGAAAATGCTTTTTAGTGGCTGGATCTGGTTTTATCACATTCTGAATTGAACGTTGAAAATGAGCTCTTCAGAGCCAGCAGAGGTCAAAACAAGCAGTAATGCAAACTCAGTCAGAGACATAGATTTACACTTGCAACTTGCTTTAACATGTTTAACAGTGCATGAAATGTTGTCTAAAACAAAAAGAATGATGTATTTTAGTAGCTGGATCTGGTTTTATCACATTCTGCATTGGACGTTGAAAATGAGCTTTACTCAGCCAGCAGAGGTCAAAATAAGCATTAATGCAAACTCAGTCAGAGACATAGATTTTCACTTGCAACTTTCTTAAACATATTTAACAGTGCATGAAATGTTGTCTAAAACAAAAAGAAAATGCTTTTTAGTGGCTGCATCTGGTTTTATCACATTCTGAATTGAACGTTGAAAATGAGCTTTTCAGAGCCAGCAGAGGTCAAAACAAGCAGTAATGCAAACTCAGTCAGAGACATAGATTTACACTTGCAACTTGCTTTAACATGTTTAACAGTGCATGAAATGTTGTCTACAACAAAAAGAATGATGCATTTTAGTAGCTGGATCTGGTTTTATCACATTCTGCATTGGACGTTGAAAATGACCTTTTCAGAGCCAGCAGAGGTCAAAATAAGCAGTAATGCAAACTCAGTCATAGACATAGATTTTCACTTGCAACTTGCTTTAACATGTTTAACAGTGCATGAAATGTTGTCTAAAACAAAAAGAATGATGTATTTTAGTAGCTGGATCTGGTTTTATCACATTCTGCATTGGACGTTGAAAATGAGCTTTGCTCAGCCAGCAGAGGTCAAAATAAGCAGTAATGCAAACTCAGTCAGAGATATAGATTTTCACTTGCAACTTGCTTTAACATGTTTAACAGTGCATGAAATGTTGTCTAAAACAAAAAGAATGATGCATTTTTGTGGCTGGATCTGGTTTTATCACATTCTGAATTGAACGTTGAAAATGAGCTGTTCTCAGCCAGCAGAGGTCAAAATAAGCAGTAATGCAAACTCAGTCAGAGACATAGATTTTCACTTGCAACTTGCTTTAATATGTTTAACAGTGCATGAAATGTTGTCTAAAACAAAAAGAAAATGCTTTTTAGTGGCTGGATCTGGTTTTATCACATTCTGAATTGAACGTTGAAAATGAGCTTGTCAGAGCCAGCAGAGGTCAAAATAAGCAGTAATGCAAACTCAGTCAGAGACATAGATTATTACTTGCAAATTTCTTAAACATATTTAACAGTGCATGAAATGTTGTCTAAAACAAAAAGAATGATGCATTTTAGTGGCTGGATCTGGTTTTATCACATTCTGAATTGAACGTTGAAAATGAGCTGTTCTCAGCCAGCAGAGGTCAAAATAAGCAGTAATGCAAACTCGGTCAGAGACATAGATTTTCACTTGCACCTTTCTTAAACATATTTAACAGTGCATGAAATGTTGTCTAAAACAAAAAGAAAATGCTTTTTAGTGGCTGGATCTGGTTTTATCACATTCTGAATTGAACGTTGAAAATGAGCTTTTCAGAGCCAGCAGAGGTCAAAATAAGCAGTAATGCAACCTCAGTCAGAGACATAGATTTTCACTTGCAACTTGCTTTAACATGTTTAACAGTGCATGAAATGTTGTCTAAAACAACAAGAATGATGCATTTTTGTGGCTGGATCTGGTTTTATCACATTCTGAATTGAACGTTGAAAATGAGCTGTTCTCAGCCAGCAGAGGTCAAAATAAGCAGCAATGCAACCTCAGTCAGAGACATAGATTTTCACTTGCAACTTGCTTTAACATGTTTAACAGTGCATGAAATGTTGTCTAAAACAAAAAGAACGATGCATTTTTGTGGCTGGATCTGGTTTTATCACATTCTGAATTGAACGTTGAAAATGAGCTGTTCTCAGCCAGCAGAGGTCAAAATAAGCAGTAATGCAAACTCAGTCAGAGACATAGATTTTCACTTACACCTTTCTTAAACATATTTAACAGTGCATGAAATGTTGTCTAAAACAAAAAGAAAATGCTTTTTAGTGGCTGGATCTGGTTTTATCACATTCTGAATTGAACGTTGAAAATGAGCTTTTCAGAGCAAGCAGAGGTCAAAATAAGCAGTAATGCAAACTCAGTGATAGACATAGATTTTCACTTGCAACTTGCTTTAACATGTTTAACAGTGCATGAAATGTTGTCTAAAACAAAAAGAATGATGCATTTTTGTGGCTGGATCTGGTTTTATCACATTCTGAATTGAACGTTGAAAATGAGCTGTTCTCAGCCAGCAGAGGTCAAAATAAGCAGTAATGCAAACTCAGTCAGAGACATAGATTTTCACTTGCACCTTTCTTAAACATATTTAACAGTGCATGAAATGTTGTCTAAAACAAAAAGAAAATGCTTTTTAGGGGCTGGATCTGGTTTTATCACATTCTGAATTGAACGTTGAAAATGAGCTTTTCAGAGCCAGCAGAGGTCAAAATAAGCAGTAATGCAAACTCAGTCATAGACATAGATTTTCACTTGCAACTTGCTTTAACATGTTTAACAGTGCATGAAATGTTGTCTAAAACAAAAAGAATGATGTATTTTAGAAGCTGGATCTGGTTTTATCACATTCTGCATTGGACGTTGAAAATGAGCTTTACTCAGCCAGCAGAGGTCAAAATAAGCAGTAATGCAAACTCAGTCAGAGACATAGATTTTCACTTGCAACTTTCTTAAACATATTTAACAGTGCATGAAATGTTGTCTAGCAAACTCAGTCATATACATAGATTTTCACTTGCAACTTGCTTTAACCTGTTTAACAGTGCATGAAATGTTGTCTAAAACAAAAAGTTTGATGCATTTTAGTAGCTGGATCTGGTTTTATCACATTCTGAATTGAACGTTGAAAATGAGCTTTTCAGAGCCAGCAGAGGTCAAAATAAGCAGTAATGCAAACTCAGTCATAGACATAGATTTTCACTTGCAACTTGCTTTAACATGTTTAACAATGCATGAAATATTGTCTAAAACAAAAAGAATGATGCATTTTAGTAGCTGGATCTTGTTTTATCACATTCTGAATTGAACGTTGAAAATGAGCTTTTCAGAGCCAGCAGTGGTCAAAATAAGCAGTAATGCAAACTCAGTCATAGACATAGATTTTCACTTGCAACTTTCTTAAACATATTTAACAGTGCATGAATTGTTGTCTAAAACAAAAAGAAAATGCTTTTTAGTGGCTGGATCTGGTTTTATCACATTCTGAATTGAACGTTGAAAATGAGCTTTTCAGAGCCAGCAGAGGTCAAAATAAGCAGTAATGCAAACTCAGTCATAGACATAGATTTTCACTTGCAACTTGCTTTAACATGTTTAACAGTGCATGAAATGTTGTCTAAAACAAAAAGAATGATGCATTTTAGTAGCTGGATCTGGTTTTATCACATTCTGAATTGAACGTTGAAAATGAGCTTTTCAGAGCCAGCAGAGGTCAAAATAAGCAGTTATGCAAACTCAGTCATAGACATAGATTTCAACTTGCAACTTGCTTTAACATGTTTAACAGTGCATGAAATGTTGTCTAAAACAAAAAGAAAATGCTTGTTAGTGGCTGGATCTGGTTTTATCACATTCTGAATTGAACGTTGAAAATGAGCTTTTCAGAGCCAGCAGAGGTCAAAATAAGCAGTAATGCAAACTTAGTCATAGACATAGATTTCCACTTGCAACTTGCTTTAACATGTTTAACAGTGCATGAAATGTTGTCTAAAACAAAAAGTTTGATGCATTTTAGTAGCTGGATCTGGTTTTATCACATTCTGAATTGAACGTTGAAAATGAGCTTTTCAGAGCCAGCAGAGGTCAAAATAAGCAGTAATGCAAACTCAGTCATAGACATAGATTTTCACTTGCAACTTGCTTTAACATGTTTAACAGTGCATGAAATGTTTTCTAAAACAAAAAGTTTGATGCATTTTAGTAGCTGGATCTGGTTTTATCACATTCTGAATTGAACGTTGAAAATGAGCTTTTCAGAGCCAGCAGAGGTCAAAATAAGCAGTAATGCAAACTCAGTCAGAGACATAGATTTTCACTTGCAACTTGCTTTAACATGTTTAACAGTGCATGAAATGTTGTCTAAAACAAAAAGAATGATGCATTTTAGTAGCTGGATCTGGTTTTATCACATTCTGCATTGGACGTTGAAAATGAGCTTTTCAGAGCCAGCAGAGGTCAAAATAAGCAGTAATGCAAACTCAGTGATAGACATAGATTTTCACTTGCAACTTGCTTTAACATGTTTAACAGTGCATGAAATGTCTAAAAGAAAAAGAAAATGCTTTTTAGTGGCTGGATCTGGTTTTATCACATTCTGAATTGAACGTTGAAAATGAGCTCTTCAGAGCCAGCAGAGGTCAAAACAAGCAGTAATGCAAACTCAGTCAGAGACATAGATTTACACTTGCAACTTGCTTTAACATGTTTAACAGTGCATGAAATGTTGTCTAAAACAAAAAGAATGATGTATTTTAGTAGCTGGATCTGGTTTTATCACATTCTGCATTGGACGTTGAAAATGAGCTTTACTCAGCCAGCAGAGGTCAAAATAAGCAGTAATGCAAACTCAGTCAGAGACATAGATTTTCACTTGCAACTTTCTTAAACATATTTAACAGTGCATGAAATGTTGTCTAAAACAAAAAGAAAATGCTTTTTAGTGGCTGCATCTGGTTTTATCACATTCTGAATTGAACGTTGAAAATGAGCTTTTCAGAGCCAGCAGAGGTCAAAACAAGCAGTAATGCAAACTCAGTCAGAGACATAGATTTACACTTGCAACTTGCTTTAACATGTTTAACAGTGCATGAAATGTTGTCTACAACAAAAAGAATGATGCATTTTAGTAGCTGGATCTGGTTTTATCACATTCTGCATTGGACGTTGAAAATGACCTTTTCAGAGCCAGCAGAGGTCAAAATAAGCAGTAATGCAACCTCAGTCATAGACAAAGATTTTCACTTGCAACTTGCTTTAACATGTTTAACAGTGCATGAAATGTTGTCTAAAACAAAAAGAATGATGCATTTTAGTGGCTGGATCTGGTTTTATCACATTCTGAATTGAACGTTGAAAATGAGCTTTTCAGAGCCAGCAGAGGTCAAAATAAGCAGTAATGCAAACTCAGTCATAGACATAGATTTTCACTTGCAACTTGCTTTAACATGTTTAACAGTGCATGAAATGTTGTCTAAAACAAAAAGAATGATGTATTTTAGTAGCTGGATCTGGTTTTATCACATTCTGCATTGGACGTTGAAAATGAGCTTTGCTCAGCCAGCAGAGGTCAAAATAAGCAGTAATGCAAACTCAGTCAGAGATATAGATTTTCACTTGCAACTTGCTTTAACATGTTTAACAGTGCATGAAATGTTGTCTAAAACAAAAAGAATGATGCATTTTTGTGGCTGGATCTGGTTTTATCACATTCTGAATTGAACGTTGAAAATGAGCTGTTCTCAGCCAGCAGAGGTCAAAATAAGCAGTAATGCAAACTCAGTCAGAGACATAGATTTTCACTTGCAACTTGCTTTAATATGTTTAACAGTGCATGAAATGTTGTCTAAAACAAAAAGAAAATGCTTTTTAGTGGCTGGATCTGGTTTTATCACATTCTGAATTGAACGTTGAAAATGAGCTTGTCAGAGCCAGCAGAGGTCAAAATAAGCAGTAATGCAAACTCAGTCAGAGACATAGATTTTCACTTGCAAATTTCTTAAACATATTTAACAGTGCATGAAATGTTGTCTAAAACAAAAAGAATGATGCATTTTAGTGGCTGGATCTGGTTTTATCACATTCTGAATTGAACGTTGAAAATGAGCTGTTCTCAGCCAGCAGAGGTCAAAATAAGCAGTAATGCAAACTCGGTCAGAGACATAGATTTTCACTTGCACCTTTCTTAAACATATTTAACAGTGCATGAAATGTTGTCTAAAACAAAAAGAAAATGCTTTTTAGTGGCTGGATCTGGTTTTATCACATTCTGAATTGAACGTTGAAAATGAGCTTTTCAGAGCCAGCAGAAGTCAAAATAAGCAGTAATGCAACCTCCGTCAGAGACATAGATTTTCACTTGCAACTTGCTTTAACATGTTTAACAGTGCATGAAATGTTGTCTAAAACAACAAGAATGATGCATTTTTGTGGCTGGATCTGGTTTTATCACATTCTGAATTGAACGTTGAAAATGAGCTGTTCTCAGCCAGCAGAGGTCAAAATAAGCAGCAATGCAACCTCAGTCAGAGACATAGATTTTCACTTGCAACTTGCTTTAACATGTTTAACAGTGCATGAAATGTTGTCTAAAACAAAAAGAACGATGCATTTTTGTGGCTGGATCTGGTTTTGTCACATTCTGAATTGAACGTTGAAAATGAGCTGTTCTCAGCCAGCAGAGGTCAAAATAAGCAGTAATGCAAACTCAGTCAGAGACATAGATTTTCACTTGCACCTTTCTTAAACATATTTAACAGTGCATGAAATGTTGTCTAAAACAAAAAGAAAATGCTTTTTAGTGGCTGGATCTGGTTTTATCACATTCTGAATTGAACGTTGAAAATGAGCTTTTCAGAGCAAGCAGAGGTCAAAATAAGCAGTAATGCAAACTCAGTGATAGACATAGATTTTCACTTGCAACTTGCTTTAACATGTTTAACAGTGCATGAAATGTTGTCTAAAACAAAAAGAAAATGCTTGTTAGTGGCTGGATCTGGTTTTATCACATTCTGAATTGAACGTTGAAAATGAGCTTTTCAGAGCCAGCAGAGGTCAAAATAAGCAGTAATGCAAACTCAGTCATAGACATAGATTTCCACTTGCAACTTGCTTTAACATGTTTAACAGTGCATGAAATGTTGTCTAAAACAAAAAGTTTGATGCATTTTAGTAGCTGGATCTGGTTTTATCACATTCTGAATTGAACGTTGAAAATGAGCTTTTCAGAGCCAGCAGAGGTCAAAATAAGCAGTAATGCAAACTCAGTCATAGACATAGATTTTCACTTGCAACTTGCTTTAACATGTTTAACAGTGCATGAAATGTTTTCTAAAACAAAAAGTTTGATGCATTTTAGTAGCTGGATCTGGTTTTATCACATTCTGAATTGAACGTTGAAAATGAGCTTTTCAGAGCCAGCAGAGGTCAAAATAAGCAGTAATGCAAACTCAGTCATAGACATAGATTTTCACTTGCAACTTGCTTTAACATGTTTAACAATGCATGAAATATTGTCTAAAACAAAAAGAATGATGCATTTTAGTAGCTGGATCTGGTTTTATCACATTCTGAATTGAACGTTGAAAATGAGCTTTTCAGAGCCAGCAGAGGTCAAAATAAGCAGTAATGCAAACTCAGTCATAGACATAGATTTTCACTTGCAACTTTCTTAAACATATTTAACAGTGCATGAATTGTTGTCTAAAACAAAAAGAAAATGCCTTTTAGTGGCTGGATCTGGTTTTATCACATTCTGAATTGAACGTTGAAAATGAGCTTTTCAGAGCCAGCAGAGGTCAAAATAAGCAGTAATGCAAACTCAGTCATAGACAAAGATTTTCACTTGCAACTTGCTTTAACATGTTTAACAGTGCATGAAATGTTGTCTAAAACAAAAAGAATGATGCATTTTAGTAGCTGGATCTGGTTTTATCACATTCTGCAATGGACGTTGAAAATGAGCTTTACTCAGCCAGCAGAGATTAAAACAAGCAGTAATGCAAACTCAGTCAGAGACATAGATTTTCACTTGCAACTTTCTTAAACATATTTAACAGTGCATAAATTGTTGTCTAAAACAAAAAGAATGATGCATTTTTGTGGCTGGATCTGGTTTTATCACATTCTGAATTGAACGTTAAAAATGAGCTTTTCAGAGCCAGCAGAGGTCAAAATAAGCAGTAATGCAAACTCAGTCAGAGACATAGATTTTCACTTGCAACTTGCTTTAAAATGTTTAACAGTGCATGAAATGTTGTCTAAAACAAAAAGAATGATGCATTTTTGTAGCTGGATCTGGTTTTATCACATTCTGAATTGTTTTTGAAAATGAGCTGTTCTCAGCCAGCAGAGGTCAAAATAAGCAGTAATGCAAACTCAGTCAGAGACATACAATTTCACTTGCAACTTGCTTCAACATGTTTAACAGTGCATGAAATGTTGTCTAAAACAAAAAGAAAATGCTTTTTAGTGGCTGGATCTGGTTTTATCACATTCTGAATTGAACGTTGAAAATGAGCTTTTCAGAGCCAGCAGAGGTCAAAACAAGCAGTAATGCAAACTCAGTCAGAGACATAGATTTTCACTTGCAAATTTCTTAAACATATTTAACAGTGCATGAAATGTTGTCTAAAACAAAAAGAATGATGCATTTTTGTGGCTGGATCTGGTTTTATCACATTCTGAATTGAACGTTGAAAATGAGCTGTTCTCAGCCAGCAGAGGTCAAAATAAGCAGTAATGCAAACTCAGTCAGAGACATAGATTTTCACTTGCAACTTTCTTAAACATATTTAACAGTGCATGAAATGTTGTCTAAAACAAAAAGAAAATGCTTTTTAGTGGCTGGATCTGGTTTTATCACATTCTGAATTGAACGTTGAAAATGAGCTTTTCAGAGCCAGCAGAGGTCAAAATAAGCAGTAATGCAACCTCAGTCAGAGACATAGATTTTTACTTGCAACTTGCTTTAACATGTTTAACAGTGCATGAAATGTTGTCTAAAACAACAAGAATGATGCATTTTTGTGGCTGGATCTGGTTTTATCACATTCTGAATTGAACGTTGAAAATGAGCTGTTCTCAGCCAGCAGAGGTCAAAATAAGCAGTAATGCAACCTCAGTCAGAGATATAGATTTTCACTTGCAACTTGCTTTAACATGTTTAACAGTGCATGAAATGTTGTCTAAAACAAAAAGAATGATGCATTTTTGTGGCTGGATCTGGTTTTATCACATTCTGAATTGAACGTTGAAAATGAGCTGTTCTCAGCCAGCAGAGGTCAAAATAAGCAGTAATGCAAACTCAGTCAGAGACATAGATTTTCACTTGCACCTTTCTTAAACATATTTAACAGTGCATGAAATGTTGTCTAAAACAAAAAGAAAATGCTTTTTAGTGACTGGATCTGGTTTTATCACATTCTGAATTGAACGTTGAAAATGAGCTTTTCAGAGCCAGCAGAGGTCAAAATAAGCAGTAATGCAAACTCAGTCAGAGACATAGATTTTCACTTGCAACTTGCTTTAACATGTTTAACAGTGCATGAAATGTTGTCTAAAACAAAAAGAATGATGCATTTTAGTAGCTGGATCTGGTTTTATCACATTCTGCATTGGACGTTGAAAATGAGCTTTACTCAGCCAGCAGAGGTCAAAATAAGCAGTAATGCAAACTCAGTCAGAGACATAGATTTTCACTTGCAACTTGCTTCAACATGTTTAACAGTGCATGAAATGTTGTCTAAAACAAAAAGAAAATGCTTTTTAGTGGCTGGATCTGGTTTTATCACATTCTGAATTGAACGTTGAAAATGAGCTTTTCAGAGCCAGCAGAGGTCAAAATAAGCAGTAATGCAAACTTAGTGATAGACATAGATTTTCACTTGCAACTTGCTTTAACATGTTTAACAGTGCATGAAATGTCTAAAAGAAAAAGAAAATGCTTTTTAGTGGCTGGATCTGGTTTTATCACATTCTGAATTAAACGTTGAAAATGAGCTTTTCAGAGCCAGCAGAGGTCAAAATAAGCAGTAATGCAAACTCAGTCAGAGACATAGATTTTCACTTGCAACTTGCTTTAACATGTTTAACAGTGCATGAAATGTTGTCTAAAACAAAAAGAATGATGCATTTTTGTGGCTGGATCGGGTTTTTATTATGTTCTGAATTGTTTTTGAAAATGAGCTGTTCTCAGCCAGCAGAGGTCAAAATAAGCAGTAATGCAAACTCAGTCAGAGACATAGAATTTCACTTGCAACTTGCTTCAACATGTTTAACAGTGCATGAAATGTTGTCTAAAACAAAAAGAAAATGCTTTTTAGTGGCTGGATCTGGTTTTATCACATTCTGAATTGAACGTTGAAAATGAGCTTTTCAGAGCCAGCAGAGGTCAAAACAAGCAGTAATGCAAACTCAGTCAGAGACATAGATTTTCACTTGCAACTTTTTTAAACATATTCAACAGTGCATGAAATGTTGTCTAAAGCAAAAAGAAAATGCTTTTTAGTGGCTGGATCTGGTTTTATCACATTCTAAATTGAACGTTGAAAATGAGCTTTTCAGAGCCAGCAGAGGTCAAAATAAGCAGTAATGCAAACTCAGTCATAGACATAGATTTTCACTTGCAACTTGCTTTAACATGTTTAACACTGCATGAAATGTTGTCTAAAACAAAAAGAATGATGTATTTTAGTGGCTGGATCTGGTTTTATCACATTCTGCATTGGACGTTGAAAATGAGCTTTACTCAGCCAGCAGAGGTCAAAATAAGCAGTAATGCAAACTCAGTCAGAGACATAGATTTTCACTTGCAACTTTCTTAAACATATTTAACAGTGCATGAAATGTTGTCTAAAACAAAAAGAATGATGTATTTTAGTGGCTGGATCTGGTTTTATCACATTCTGCATTGGACGTTGAAAATGAGCTTTACTCAGCCAGCAGAGGTCAAAATAAGCAGTAATGCAAACTCAGTCAGAGACATAGATTTTCACTTGCAACTTTCTTAAACATATTTAACAGTGCATGAAATGTTGTCTAAAACTAAAAGAAAATGCTTTTTAGTGGCTGCATCTGGTTTTATCACATTCTGAATTGAACGTTGAAAATGAGCTTTTCAGAGCCAGCAGAGGTCAAAATAAGCAGTAATGCAAACTCAGTCAGAGACATAGATTTTCACTTGCAACTTGCTTTAACATGTTTAACAGTGCATGAAATGTTGTCTACAACAAAAAGAATGATGCATTTTAGTAGCTGGATCTGGTTTTATCACATTCTGCATTGGACGTTGAAAATGAGCTTTTCTCAGCCAGCAGAGGTCAAAATAAGCAGTAATGCAACCTCAGTCAGAGACATAGATTTTCACTTGCAACTTGCTTTAACATGTTTAACAGTGCATGAAATGTTGTCTAAAACAACAAGAATGATGCATTTTTGTGGCTGGATCTGGTTTTATGACATTCTGAATTAAACGTTGAAAATGAGCTGTTCTCAGCCAGTCGAGGTCAAAATAAGCAGTAATGCAAACTCAGTCAGAGACATAGATTTTCACTTGCACCTTTCTTAAACATATTTAACAGTGCATGCAATGTTGTCTAAAACAAAAAGAAAATGCTTTTTAGTGGCTGGATCTGGTTTTATCACATTTTGAATTGAACGTTGAAAATTAGCTTTTTTTAAGAGCCAACAGAGGTCAAAATAAGCAGTAATGCAAACTCAGTCAGAGACATAGATTTTCACTTGCAACTTGCTTTAACATGTTTAACAGTGCATGAAATGTTGTCTAAAACAAAAAGAATGATGCATTTTTGTGGCTGGATCTGGTTTTATCACATTCTGAATTGAACGTTGAAAATGAGCTGTTCTCAGCCAGCAGAGGTCAAAATAAGCAGTAATGCAACCTCAGTCAGAGACATAGATTTTCACTTGCAACTTGCTTTAACATGTTTAACAGTGCATGAAATGTTGTCTAAAACAAAAAGAATGATGCATTTTTGTGGCTGGATCTAGTTTTATCACATTCTGAATTGAACGTTGAAAATGAGCTGTTCTCAGCCAGCAGAGGTCAAAATAAGCAGTAATGCAAACTCAGTCAGAGACATAGATTTTCACTTGCAACTTTCTTAAACATATTTAACAGTGCATAAAATGTTGTCTAAAACAAAAAGAATGATGCATTTTTGTGGCTGGATCTGGTTTTATCACATTCTGAATTGAACGTTAAAAATGTGCTGTTCTCAGCCAGCAGAGGTCAAAATAAGCATTAATGCAAACTAAGTCAGAGACATAGATTTTCACTTGCAACTTGCTTTAACATGTTTAACAGTGCATGAAATGTTGTCTAAAACAAAAAGAATGATGCATTTTAGTAGCTGGATCTGGTTTTATCACATTCTGCATTGGACGTTGAAAATGAGCTTTACTCAGCCAGCAGAGGTCAAAATAAGCAGTAATGCAAACTCAGTCAGAGACATAGATTTTCACTTGCAACTTTCTTAAACATATTTAACAGTGCATGAAATGTTGTCTAAAACAAAAAGAAAATGCTTTTTAGTGGCTGGATCTGGTTTTATCACATTCTGAATTGAACGTTGAAAATGAGCTTTTCAGAGCCAGCAGAGGTCAAAATAAGCAGTAATGCAAACTCAGTGATAGACATAGATTTTCACTTGCAACTTGCTTTAACATGTTTAACAGTGCATGAAATGTCTAAAAGAAAAAGAAAATGCTTTTTAGTGGCTGGATCTGGTTTTATCACATTCTGAATTGAACGTTGAAAATGAGCTTTTCAGAGCCAGCAGAGGTCAAAACAAGCAGTAATGCAAACTCAGTCAGAGACATAGATTTACACTTGCAACTTGCTTTAACATGTTTAACAGTGCATGAAATGTTGTCTAAAACAAAAAGAATGATGTATTTTAGTAGCTGGATCTGGTTTTATCACATTCTGCATTGGACGTTGAAAATGAGCTTTTCAGAGCCAGCAGAGGTCAAAATAAGCAGTAATGCAAACTCAGTCAGAGACATAGATTTTTACTTGCAAATTTCTTAAACATATTTAACAGTGCATGAAATGTTGTCTAAAACAAAAAGAAAATGCTTTTTAGTGGCCGGATCTGGTTTTATCACATTCTGAATTGAACGTTGAAAATGAGCTGTTCTCAGCCAGCAGAGGTCAAAATAAGCAGTAATGCAACCTCAGTCAGAGACATAGATTTTCACTTGCAACTTGCTTTAACATGTTTAACAGTGCATGAAATGTTGTCTAAAACAAAAAGAACGATGCATTTTTGTGGCTGGATCTGGTTTTATCACATTCTGAATTGAACGTTGAAAATGAGCTTTTCAGAGCCAGCAGAGGTCAAAACAAGCAGTAATGCAAACTCAGTCAGAGACATAGATTTTCACTTGCAACTTTCTTAAACATATTTAACAGTGCATGAAATGTTGTCTAAAACAAAAAGAAAATGCTTTTTAGTGGCTGCATCTGGTTTTATCACATTCTGAATTGAAAGTTGAAAATGTGCTTTTCAGAGCCAGCAGAGGTCAAAACAAGCAGTAATGCAAACTCAGTCAGAGACATAGATTTACACTTGCAACTTGCTTTAACATGTTTAACAGTGCATGAAATGTTGTCTAAAACAACAAGAATGATGCATTTTTGTGGCTGGATCTGGTTTTATGACATTCTGAATTAAACGTTGAAAATGAGCTGTTCTCAGCCAGTAGAGGTCAAAATAAGCAGTAATGCAAACTCAGTCAGAGACATAGATTTTCACTTGCACCTTTCTTAAACATATTTAACAGTGCATGCAATGTTGTCTAAAACAAAAAGAAAATGCTTTTTAGTGGCTGGATCTGGTTTTATCACATTCTGCATTGGACGTTGAAAATGACCTTTTCAGAGCCAGCAGAGGTCAAAATAAGCAGTAATGCAACCTCAGTCAGAGACATAGATTTTCACTTGCAACTTGCTTTAACATGTTTAACAGTGCATGAAATGTTGTCTAAAACAACAAGAATGATGCATTTTTGTGGCTGGATCTGGTTTTATCACATTCTGAATTGAACGTTGAAAATGAGCTGTTCTCAGCCAGTAGAGGTCAAAATAAGCAGTAATGCAAACTCAGTCAGAGACATAGATTTTCACTTGCACCTTTCTTAAACATATTTACCAGTGCATGCAATGTTGTCTAAAACAAAAAGAAAATGCTTTTTAGTGGCTGGATCTGGTTTTATCACATTCTGAATTGAACGTTGAAAATGAGCTTTTTTTAGAGCCAGCAGAGGTCAAAATAAGCAGTAATGCAAACTCAGTCAGAGACATAGATTTTCACTTGCAACTTGCTTTAACATGTTTAACAGTGCATGAAATGTTGTCTAAAACAAAAAGAAAATGCTTTTTAGTGGCTGGATCTGGTTTTATCACATTCTGAATTGAACGTTGAAAATGAGCTTTTCAGAGCCAGCAGAGGTCAAAATAAGCAGTAATGCAAACTCAGTCATATACATAGATTTTCACTTGCAACTTGCTTTAACCTGTTTAACAGTGCATGAAATGTTGTCTAAAACAAAAAAGTTTGATGCATTTTAGTAGCTGGATCTGGTTTTATCACATTCTGAATTGAACGTTGAAAATGAGCTTTTCAGAGCCAGCAGAGGTCAAAATAAGCAGTAATGCAAACTCAGTCATAGACATAGATTTTCACTTGCAACTTGCTTTAACATGTTTAACAATGCATGAAATATTGTCTAAAACAAAAAGAATGATGCATTTTAGTAGCTGGATCTTGTTTTATCACATTCTGAATTGAACGTTGAAAATGAGCTTTTCAGAGCCAGCAGTGGTCAAAATAAGCAGTAATGCAAACTCAGTCATAGACATAGATTTTCACTTGCAACTTTCTTAAACAAATTTAACAGTGCATGAATTGTTGTCTAAAACAAAAAGAAAATGCTTTTTAGTGGCTGGATCTGGTTTTATCACATTCTGAATTGAACGTTGAAAATGAGCTTTTCAGAGCCAGCAGAGGTCAAAATAAGCAGTAATGCAAACTCAGTCATAGACATAGATTTTCACTTGCAACTTGCTTTAACATGTTTAACAGTGCATGAAATGTTGTCTAAAACAAAAAGAATGATGCATTTTAGTAGCTGGATCTGGTTTTATCACATTCTGAATTGAACGTTGAAAATGAGCTTTTCAGAGCCAGCAGAGGTCAAAATAAGCAGTTATGCAAACTCAGTCATAGACATAGATTTCAACTTGCAACTTGCTTTAACATGTTTAACAGTGCATGAAATGTTGTCTAAAACAAAAAGAAAATGCTTTTTAGTGGCTGGATCTGGTTTTATCACATTCTGAATTGAACGTTGAAAATGAGCTTTTCAGAGCCAGCAGAGGTCAAAATAAGCAGTAATGCAAACTCAGTGATAGACATAGATTTCCACTTGCAACTTGCTTTAACATGTTTAACAGTGCATGAAATGTTGTCTAAAACAAAAAGTTCGATGCATTTTAGTAGCTGGATCTGGTTTTATCACATTCTGAATTGAACGTTGAAAATGAGCTTTTCAGAGCCAGCAGAGGTCAAAATAAGCAGTAATGCAAACTCAGTCATAGACATAGATTTTCACTTGCAACTTGCTTTAACATGTTTAACAATGCATGAAATGTTGTCTAAAACAAAAAGTTTGATGCATTTTAGTAGCTGGATCTGGTTTTATCACATTCTGAATTGAACGTTGAAAATGAGCTTTTCAGAGCCAGCAGAGGTCAAAATAAGCAGTAATGCAAACTCAGTCATAGACATAGATTTTCACTTGCAACTTGCTTTAACATGTTTAACAATGCATGAAATATTGTCTAAAACAAAAAGAATGATGCATTTTAGTAGCTGGATCTGGTTTTATCACATTCTGAATTGAACGTTGAAAATGAGCTTTTCAGAGCCAGCAGAGGTCAAAATAAGCAGTAATGCAAACTCAGTCATAGACATAGATGTTCACTTGCAACTTTCTTAAACATATTTAACAGTGCATGAATTGTTGTCTAAAACAAAAAGAAAATGCCTTTTAGTGGCTGGATCTGGTTTTATCACATTCTGAATTGAACGTTGAAAATGAGCTTTTCAGAGCCAGCAGAGGTCAAAATAAGCAGTAATGCAAACTCAGTCATAGACAAAGATTTTCACTTGCAACTTGCTTTAACATGTTTAACAGTGCATGAAATGTTGTCTAAAACAAAAAGAATGATGCATTTTAGTAGCTGGATCTGGTTTTATCACATTCTGCAATGGACGTTGAAAATGAGCTTTACTCAGCCAGCAGAGATTAAAACAAGCAGTAATGCAAACTCAGTCAGAGACATAGATTTTCACTTGCAACTTTCTTAAGCATATTTAACAGTGCATAAATTGTTGTCTAAAACAAAAAGAATGATGCATTTTTGTGGCTGGATCTGGTTTTATCACATTCTGAATTGAACGTTGAAAATGAGCTTTTCAGAGCCAGCAGAGGTCAAAATAAGCAGTAATGCAAACTCAGTCAGAGACATAGATTTTCACTTGCAACTTGCTTTAAAATGTTTAACAGTGCATGAAATGTTGTCTAAAACAAAAAGAATGATGCATTTTTGTAGCTGGATCTGGTTTTATCACATTCTGAATTGTTTTTGAAAATGAGCTGTTCTCAGCCAGCAGAGGTCAAAATAAGCAGTAATGCAAACTCAGTCAGAGACATACAATTTCACTTGCAACTTGCTTCAACATGTTTAACAGTGCATGAAATGTTGTCTAAAACAAAAAGAAAATGCTTTTTAGTGGCTGGATCTGGTTTTATCACATTCTGAATTGAACGTTGAAAATGAGCTTTTCAGAGCCAGCAGAGGTCAAAACAAGCAGTAATGCAAACTCAGTCAGAGACATAGATTTTCACTTGCAAATTTCTTAAACATATTTAACAGTGCATGAAATGTTGTCTAAAACAAAAAGAATGATGCATTTTTGTGGCTGGATCTGGTTTTATCACATTCTGAATTGAACGTTGAAAATGAGCTGTTCTCAGCCAGCAGAGGTCAAAATAAGCAGTAATGCAAACTCAGTCAGAGACATAGATTTTTACTTGCACCTTTCTTAAACATATTTAACAGTGCATGAAATGTTGTCTAAAACAAAAAGAAAATGCTTTTTAGTGGCTGGATCTGGTTTTATCACATTCTGAATTGAACGTTGAAAATGAGCTTTTCAGAGCCAGCAGAGGTCAAAATAAGCAGTAATGCAACCTCAGTCAGAGACATAGATTTTTACTTGCAACTTGCTTTAACATGTTTAACAGTGCATGAAATGTTGTCTAAAACAACAAGAATGATGCATTTTTGTGGCTGGATCTGGTTTTATCACATTCTGAATTGAACGTTGAAAATGAGCTGTTCTCAGCCAGCAGAGGTCAAAATAAGCAGTAATGCAACCTCAGTCAGAGATATAGATTTTCACTTGCAACTTGCTTTAACATGTTTAACAGTGCATGAAATGTTGTCTAAAACAAAAAGAATGATGCATTTTTGTGGCTGGATCTGGTTTGATCACATTCTGAATTGAACGTTGAAAATGAGCTGTTCTCAGCCAGCAGAGGTCAAAATAAGCAGTAATGCAAACTCAGTCAGAGACATAGATTTTCACTTGCACCTTTCTTAAACATATTTAACAGTGCATGAAATGTTGTCTAAAACAAAAAGAAAATGCTTTTTAGTGGCTGGATCTGGTTTTATCACATTCTGAATTGAACGTTGAAAATGAGCTTTTCAGAGCCAGCAGAGGTCAAAATAAGCAGTAATGCAAACTCAGTCAGAGACATAGATTTTCACTTGCAACTTGCTTTAACATGTTTAACAGTGCATGAAATGTTGTCTAAAACAAAAAGAATGATGCATTTTAGTAGCTGGATCTGGTTTTATCACATTCTGCATTGGACGTTGAAAATGAGCTTTACTCAGCCAGCAGAGGTCAAAATAAGCAGTAATGCAAACTCAGTCAGAGACATAGATTTTCACTTGCAACTTTCTTAAACATATTTAACAGTGCATGAAATGTTGTCTAAAACAAAAAGAAAATGCTTTTTAGTGGCTGGATCTGGTTTTATCACATTCTGAATTGAACGTTGAAAATGAGCTTTTCAGAGCCAGCAGAGGTCAAAATAAGCAGTAATGCAAACTTAGTGATAGACATAGATTTTCACTTGCAACTTGCTTTAACATGTTTAACAGTGCATGAAATGTCTAAAAGAAAAAGAAAATGCTTTTTAGTGGCTGGATCTGGTTTTATCACATTCTGAATTGAACGTTGAAAATGAGCTTTTCAGAGCCAGCAGAGGTCAAAATAAGCAGTAATGCAAACTCAGTCAGAGACATAGATTTTCACTTGCAACTTGCTTTAACATGTTTAACAGTGCATGAAATGTTGTCTAAAACAAAAAGAATGATGCTTTTTTTTGGCTGGATCGGGTTTTTATTACGTTCTGAATTGTTTTTGAAAATGAGCTGTTCTCAGCCAGCAGAGGTCAAAATAAGCAGTAATGCAACCTCAGTCAGAGACATAGAATTTCACTTGCAACTTGCTTCAACATGTTTAACAGTGCATGAAATGTTGTCTAAAACAAAAAGAAAATGCTTTTTAGTGACTGGATCTGGTTTTATCACATTCTGAATTGAACGTTGAAAATGAGCTTTTCAGAGCCAGCAGAGGTCAAAACAAGCAGTAATGCAAACTCAGTCAGAGACATAGATTTTCACTTGCAACTTTTTTAAACATATTCAACAGTGCATGAAATGTTGTCTAAAGCAAAAAGAAAATGCTTTTTAGTGGCTGGATCTGGTTTTATCACATTCTAAATTGAACGTTGAAAATGAGCTTTTCAGAGCCAGCAGAGGTCAAAATAAGCAGTAATGCAAACTCAGTCATAGACATAGATTTTCACTTGCAACTTGCTTTAACATGTTTAACAGTGCATGAAATGTTGTCTAAAACAAAAAGAATGATGTATTTTAGTGGCTGGATCTGGTTTTATCACATTCTGCATTGGACGTTGAAAATGAGCTTTACTCAGCCAGCAGAGGTCAAAATAAGCAGTAATGCAAACTCAGTCAGAGACATAGATTTTCACTTGCAACTTTCTTAAACATATTTAACAGTGCATGAAATGTTGTCTAAAACTAAAAGAAAATGCTTTTTAGTGGCTGCATCTGGTTTTATCACATTCTGAATTGAACGTTGAAAATGAGCTTTTCAGAGCCAGCAGAGGTCAAAATAAGCAGTAATGCAAACTCAGTCAGAGACATAGATTTTCACTTGCAACTTGCTTTAACATGTTTAACAGTGCATGAAATGTTGTCTACAACAAAAAGAATGATGCATTTTAGTAGCTGGATCTGGTTTTATCACATTCTGCATTGGACGTTGAAAATGAGCTTTTCAGAGCCAGCAGAGGTCAAAATAAGCAGTAATGCAACCTCAGTCAGAGACATAGATTTTCACTTGCAACTTGCTTTAACATGTTTAACAGTGCATGAAATGTTGTCTAAAACAACAAGAATGATGCATTTTTGTGGCTGGATCTGGTTTTATGACATTCTGAATTAAACGTTGAAAATGAGCTGTTCTCAGCCAGTAGAGGTCAAAATAAGCAGTAATGCAAACTCAGTCAGAGACATAGATTTTCACTTGCACCTTTCTTAAACATATTTAACAGTGCATGCAATGTTGTCTAAAACAAAAAGAAAATGCTTTTTAGTGGCTGGATCTGGTTTTATCACATTCTGAATTGAACGTTGAAAATTAGCTTTTTTTAGAGCCAGCAGAGGTCAAAATAAGCAGTAATGCAAACTCAGTCAGAGACATAGATTTTCACTTGCAACTTGCTTTAACATGTTTAACAGTGCATGAAATGTTGTCTAAAACAAAAAGAATGATGCATTTTTGTGGCTGGATCTGGTTTTATCACATTCTGAATTGAACGTTGAAAATGAGCTGTTCTCAGCCAGCAGAGGTCAAAATAAGCAGTAATGCAACCTCAGTCAGAGACATAGATTTTCACTTGCAACTTGCTTTAACATGTTTAACAGTGCATGAAATGTTGTCTAAAACAAAAAGAATGATGCATTTTTGTGGCTGGATCTAGTTTTATCACATTCTGAATTGAACGTTGAAAATGAGCTGTTCTCAGCCAGCAGAGGTCAAAATAAGCAGTAATGCAAACTCAGTCAGAGACATAGATTTTCACTTGCAACTTTCTTAAACATATTTAACAGTGCATGAATTGTTGTCTAAAACAAAAAGAATGATGCATTTTTGTGGCTGGATCTGGTTTTATCACATTCTGAATTGAACGTTAAAAATGAGCTGTTCTCAGCCAGCAGAGGTCAAAATAAGCATTAATGCAAACTAAGTCAGAGACATAGATTTTCACTTGCAACTTGCTTTAACATGTTTAACAGTGCATGAAATGTTGTCTAAAACAAAAAGAATGATGCATTTTAGTAGCTGGATCTGGTTTTATCACATTCTGCATTGGATGTTGAAAATGAGCTTTACTCAGCCAGCAGAGGTCAAAATAAGCAGTAATGCAAACACAGTCAGAGACATAGATTTTCACTTGCAACTTTCTTAAACATATTTAACAGTGCATGAAATGTTGTCTAAAACAAAAAGAAAATGCTTTTTAGTGGCTGGATCTGGTTTTATCACATTCTGAATTGAACGTTGAAAATGAGCTTTTCAGAGCCAGCAGAGGTCAAAATAAGCAGTAATGCAAACTCAGTGATAGACATAGATTTTCACTTGCAACTTGCTTTAACATGTTTAACAGTGCATGAAATGTCTAAAAGAAAAAGAAAATGCTTTTTAGTGGCTGGATCTGGTTTTATCACATTCTGAATTGAACGTTGAAAATGAGCTTTTCAGAGCCAGCAGAGGTCAAAACAAGCAGTAATGCAAACTCAGTCAGAGACATAGATTTTCACTTGCAACTTGCTTTAACATGTTTAACAGTGCATGAAATGTTGTCTAAAACAAAAAGAATGATGTATTTTAGTAGCTGGATCTGGTTTTATCACATTCTGCATTGGACGTTGAAAATGAGCTTTACTCAGCCAGCAGAGGTCAAAATAAGCAGTAATGCAAACTCAGTCAGAGACATAGATTTTCACTTGCAACTTTCTTAAACATATTTAACAGTGCATGAAATGTTGTCTAAAACAAAAAGAAAATGCTTTTTAGTGGCTGCATCTGGTTTTATCACATTCTGAATTGAACGTTGAAAATGAGCTTTTCAGAGCCAGCAGAGGTCAAAACAAGCAGTAATGCAAACTCAGTCAGAGACATAGATTTACACTTGCAACTTGCTTTAACATGTTTAACAGTGCATGAAATGTTGTCTACAACAAAAAGAATGATGCATTTTAGTAGCTGGATCTGGTTTTATCACATTCTGCATTGGACGTTGAAAATTACCTTTTCAGAGCCAGCAGAGGTCAAAATAAGCAGTAATGCAACCTCAGTCATAGACAAAGATTTTCACTTGCAACTTGCTTTAACATGTTTAACAGTGCATGAAATGTTGTCTAAAACAAAAAGAATGATTCATTTTAGTGGCTGGATCTGGTTTTATCACATTCTGAATTGAACGTTGAAAATGAGCTTTTCAGAGCCAGCAGAGGTCAAAATAAGCAGTAATGCAAACTCAGTCATAGACATAGATTTTCACTTGCAACTTGCTTTAACATGTTTAACAGTGCATGAAATGTTGTCTAAAACAAAAAGAATGATGTATTTTAGTAGCTGGATCTGGTTTTATCACATTCTGCATTGGACGTTGAAAATGAGCTTTGCTCAGCCAGCAGAGGTCAAAATAAGCAGTAATGCAAACTCAGTCATAGACATAGATTTTTTACTTGCAACTTTCTTAAACATATTTAACAGTGCATGAAATGTTGTCTAAAACAAAAAGAAAATGCTTTTTAGTGGCTGCATCTGGTTTTATCACATTCTGAATTGAACGTTGAAAATGAGCTTTTCAGAGCCAGCAGAGGTCAAAATAAGCAGTAATGCAAACTCAGTCAGAGACATAGAATTTCACTTGCAACTTGCTTCAACATGTTTAACAGTGCATGAAATGTTGTCTAAAACAAAAAGAAAATGCTTTTTAGTGGCTGGATCTGGTTTTATCACATTCTGAATTGAACGTTGAAAATGAGCTTTTCAGAGCCAGCAGAGGTCAAAACAAGCAGTAATGCAAACTCAGTCAGAGACATAGATTTTCACTTGCAACTTTTTTAAACATATTCAACAGTGCATGAAATGTTGTCTAAAGCAAAAAGAAAATGCTTTTTAGTGGCTGGATCTGGTTTTATCACATTCTAAATTGAATGTTGAAAATGAGCTTTTCAGAGCCAGCAGAGGTCAAAATAAGCAGTAATGCAAACTCAGTCATAGACATAGATTTTCACTTGCAACTTGCTTTAACATGTTTAACAGTGCATGAAATGTTGTCTAAAACAAAAAGAATTATGTATTTTAGTGGCTGGATCTGGTTTTATCACATTCTGCATTGGACGTTGAAAATGAGCTTTACTCAGCCAGCAGAGGTCAAAATAAGCAGTAATGCAAACTCAGTCAGAGACATAGATTTTCACTTGCAACTTTCTTAAACATATTTAACAGTGCATGAAATGTTGTCTAAAACTAAAAGAAAATGCTTTTTAGTGGCTGCATCTGGTTTTATCACATTCTGAATTGAACGTTGAAAATGAGCTTTTCAGAGCCAGCAGAGGTCAAAATAAGCAGTAATGCAAACTCAGTCAGAGACATAGATTTTCTCTTGCAACTTGCTTTAACATGTTTAACAGTGCATGAAATGTTGTCTACAACAAAAAGAATGATGCATTTTAGTAGCTGGATCTGGTTTTATCACATTCTGCATTGGACGTTGAAAATGAGCTTTTCAGAGCCAGCAGAGGTCAAAATAAGCAGTAATGCAACCTCAGTCAGAGACATAGATTTTCACTTGCAACTTGCTTTAACATGTTTAACAGTGCATGAAATGTTGTCTAAAACAACAAGAATGATGCATTTTTGTGGCTGGATCTGGTTTTATGACATTCTGAATTAAACGTTGAAAATGAGCTGTTCTCAGCCAGTAGAGGTCAAAATAAGCAGTAATGCAAACTCAGTCAGAGACATAGATTTTCACTTGCACCTTTCTTAAACATATTTAACAGTGCATGAAATGTTGTCTAAAACAAAAAGAATGATGCATTTTTGTGGCTGGATCTAGTTTTATCACATTCTGAATTGAACGTTGAAAATGAGCTGTTCTCAGCCAGCAGAGGTCAAAATAAGCAGTAATGCAAACTCAGTCAGAGACATAGATTTTCACTTGCAACTTTCTTAAACATATTTAACAGTGCATGAATTGTTGTCTAAAACAAAAAGAATGATGCATTTTTGTGGCTGGATCTGGTTTTATCACATTCTGAATTGAACGTTAAAAATGAGCTGTTCTCAGCCAGCAGAGGTCAAAATAAGCATTAATGCAAACTAAGTCAGAGACATAGATTTTCACTTGCAACTTGCTTTAACATGTTTAACAGTGCATGAAATGTTGTCTAAAACAACAAGAATGATGCATTTTAGTAGCTGGATCTGGTTTTATCACATTCTGCATTGGACGTTGAAAATGAGCTTTACTCAGCCAGCAGAGGTCAAAATAAGCAGTAATGCAAACTCAGTCAGAGACATAAATTTTCACTTGCAACTTTCTTAAACATATTTAACAGTGCATGAAATGTTGTCTAAAACAAAAAGAAAATGCTTTTTAGTGGCTGGATCTGGTTTTATCACATTCTGAATTGAACGTTGAAAATGAGCTTTTCAGAGCCAGCAGAGGTCAAAATAAGCAGTAATGCAAACTCAGTGATAGACATAGATTTTCACTTGCAACTTGCTTTAACATGTTTAACAGTGCATGAAATGTCTAAAAGAAAAAGAAAATGCTTTTTAGTGGCTGGATCTGGTTTTATCACATTCTGAATTGAACGTTGAAAATTAGCTTTTTTTAGAGCCAGCAGAGGTCAAAATAAGCAGTAATGCAAACTCAGTCAGAGACATAGATTTTCACTTGCAACTTGCTTTAACATGTTTAACAGTACATGAAATGTTGTCTAAAACAAAAAGAATGATGCATTTTTGTGGCTGGATCTGGTTTTATCACATTCTGAATTGAACGTTGAAAATGAGCTGTTCTCAGCCAGCAGAGGTCAAAATAAGCAGTAATGCAACCTCAGTCAGAGACATAGATTTTCACTTGCAACTTGCTTTAACATGTTTAACAGTGCATGAAATGTTGTCTAAAACAAAAAGAATGATGCATTTTTGTGGCTGGATCTAGTTTTATCACATTCTGAATTGAACGTTGAAAATGAGCTGTTCTCAGCCAGCAGTGGTCAAAATAAGCAGTAATGCAAACTCAGTCAGAGACATAGATTTTCACTTGCAACTTTCTTAAACATATTTAACAGTGCATGAATTGTTGTCTAAAACAAAAAGAATGATGCATTTTTGTGGCTGGATCTGGTTTTATCACATTCTGAATTGAACGTTAAAAATGAGCTGTTCTCAGCCAGCAGAGGTCAAAATAAGCATTAATGCAAACTAAGTCAGAGACATAGATTTTCACTTGCAACTTGCTTTAACATGTTTAACAGTGCATGAAATGTTGTCTAAAACAAAAAGAATGATACATTTTAGTAGCTGGATCTGGTTTTATCACATTCTGCATTGGACGTTGAAAATGAGCTTTACTCAGCCAGCAGAGGTCAAAATAAGCAGTAATGCAAACTCAGTCAGAGACATAAATTTTCACTTGCAACTTTCTTAAACATATTTAACAGTGCATGAAATGTTGTCTAAAACAAAAAGAAAATGCTTTTTAGTGGCTGGATCTGGTTTTATCACATTCTGAATTGAACGTTGAAAATGAGCTTTTCAGAGCCAGCAGAGGTCAAAATAAGCAGTAATGCAAACTCAGTGATAGACATAGATTTTCACTTGCAACTTGCTTTAACATGTTTAACAGTGCATGAAATGTCTAAAAGAAAATGCTTTTTAGTGGCTGCATCTGGTTTTATCACATTCTGAATTGAACGTTGAAAATGAGCTTTTCAGAGCCAGCAGAGGTCAAAATAAGCAGTAATGCAAACTCAGTCAGAGACATAGATTTTCTCTTGCAACTTGCTTTAACATGTTTAACAGTGCATGAAATGTTGTCTACAACAAAAAGAATGATGCATTTTAGTAGCTGGATCTGGTTTTATCACATTCTGCATTGGACGTTGAAAATGAGCTTTTCAGAGCCAGCAGAGGTCAAAATAAGCAGTAATGCAACCTCAGTCAGAGACATAGATTTTCACTTGCAACTTGCTTTAACATGTTTAACAGTGCATGAAATGTTGTCTAAAACAACAAGAATGATGCATTTTTGTGGCTGGATCTGGTTTTATGACATTCTGAATTAAACGTTGAAAATGAGCTGTTCTCAGCCAGTAGAGGTCAAAATAAGCAGTAATGCAAACTCAGTCAGAGACATAGATTTTCACTTGCACCTTTCTTAAACATATTTAACAGTGCATGAAATGTTGTCTAAAACAAAAAGAATGATGCATTTTTGTGGCTGGATCTAGTTTTATCACATTCTGAATTGAACGTTGAAAATGAGCTGTTCTCAGCCAGCAGAGGTCAAAATAAGCAGTAATGCAAACTCAGTCAGAGACATAGATTTTCACTTGCAACTTTCTTAAACATATTTAACAGTGCATGAATTGTTGTCTAAAACAAAAAGAATGATGCATTTTTGTGGCTGGATCTGGTTTTATCACATTCTGAATTGAACGTTAAAAATGAGCTGTTCTCAGCCAGCAGAGGTCAAAATAAGCATTAATGCAAACTAAGTCAGAGACATAGATTTTCACTTGCAACTTGCTTTAACATGTTTAACAGTGCATGAAATGTTGTCTAAAACAACAAGAATGATGCATTTTAGTAGCTGGATCTGGTTTTATCACATTCTGCATTGGACGTTGAAAATGAGCTTTACTCAGCCAGCAGAGGTCAAAATAAGCAGTAATGCAAACTCAGTCAGAGACATAAATTTTCACTTGCAACTTTCTTAAACATATTTAACAGTGCATGAAATGTTGTCTAAAACAAAAAGAAAATGCTTTTTAGTGGCTGGATCTGGTTTTATCACATTCTGAATTGAACGTTGAAAATGAGCTTTTCAGAGCCAGCAGAGGTCAAAATAAGCAGTAATGCAAACTCAGTGATAGACATAGATTTTCACTTGCAACTTGCTTTAACATGTTTAACAGTGCATGAAATGTCTAAAAGAAAAAGAAAATGCTTTTTAGTGGCTGGATCTGGTTTTATCACATTCTGAATTGAACGTTGAAAATTAGCTTTTTTTAGAGCCAGCAGAGGTCAAAATAAGCAGTAATGCAAACTCAGTCAGAGACATAGATTTTCACTTGCAACTTGCTTTAACATGTTTAACAGTACATGAAATGTTGTCTAAAACAAAAAGAATGATGCATTTTTGTGGCTGGATCTGGTTTTATCACATTCTGAATTGAACGTTGAAAATGAGCTGTTCTCAGCCAGCAGAGGTCAAAATAAGCAGTAATGCAACCTCAGTCAGAGACATAGATTTTCACTTGCAACTTGCTTTAACATGTTTAACAGTGCATGAAATGTTGTCTAAAACAAAAAGAATGATGCATTTTTGTGGCTGGATCTAGTTTTATCACATTCTGAATTGAACGTTGAAAATGAGCTGTTCTCAGCCAGCAGTGGTCAAAATAAGCAGTAATGCAAACTCAGTCAGAGACATAGATTTTCACTTGCAACTTTCTTAAACATATTTAACAGTGCATGAATTGTTGTCTAAAACAAAAAGAATGATGCATTTTTGTGGCTGGATCTGGTTTTATCACATTCTGAATTGAACGTTAAAAATGAGCTGTTCTCAGCCAGCAGAGGTCAAAATAAGCATTAATGCAAACTAAGTCAGAGACATAGATTTTCACTTGCAACTTGCTTTAACATGTTTAACAGTGCATGAAATGTTGTCTAAAACAAAAAGAATGATACATTTTAGTAGCTGGATCTGGTTTTATCACATTCTGCATTGGACGTTGAAAATGAGCTTTACTCAGCCAGCAGAGGTCAAAATAAGCAGTAATGCAAACTCAGTCAGAGACATAAATTTTCACTTGCAACTTTCTTAAACATATTTAACAGTGCATGAAATGTTGTCTAAAACAAAAAGAAAATGCTTTTTAGTGGCTGGATCTGGTTTTATCACATTCTGAATTGAACGTTGAAAATGAGCTTTTCAGAGCCAGCAGAGGTCAAAATAAGCAGTAATGCAAACTCAGTGATAGACATAGATTTTCACTTGCAACTTGCTTTAACATGTTTAACAGTGCATGAAATGTTGTCTACAACAAAAAGAATGATGCATTTTAGTAGCTGGATCTGGTTTTATCACATTCTGCATTGGACGTTGAAAATGACCTTTTCAGAGCCAGCAGAGGTCAAAATAAGCAGTAATGCAACCTCAGTCATAGACAAAGATTTTCACTTGCAACTTGCTTTAACATGTTTAACAGTGCATGAAATGTTGTCTAAAACAAAAAGAATGATGCATTTTAGTGGCTGGATCTGGTTTTATCACATTCTGAATTGAACGTTGAAAATGAGCTTTTCAGAGCCAGCAGAGGTCAAAATAAGCAGTAATGCAAACTCAGTCATAGACATAGATTTTCACTTGCAACTTGCTTTAACATGTTTAACAGTGCATGAAATGTTGTCTAAAACAAAAAGAATGATGTATTTTAGTAGCTGGATCTGGTTTTATCACATTCTGCATTGGACGTTGAAAATGAGCTTTGCTCAGCCAGCGGAGGTCAAAATAAGCAGTAATGCAAACTCAGTCATAGACATAGATTTTTTACTTGCAACTTTCTTAAACATATTTAACAGTGCATGAAATGTTGTCTAAAACAAAAAGAAAATGCTTTTTAGTGGCTGCATCTGGTTTTATCACATTCTGAATTGAACGTTGAAAATGAGCTTTTCAGAGCCAGCAGAGGTCAAAATAAGCAGTAATGCAAACTCAGTCAGAGACATAGATTTTCACTTGCAAATTTCTTAAACATATTTAACAGTGCATGAAATGTTGTCTAAAACAAAAAGAATGATGCATTTTAGTGGCTGGATCTGGTTTTATCACATTCTGAATTGAACGTTGAAAATGAGCTGTTCTCAGCCAGCAGAGGTCAAAATAAGCAGTAATGCAAACTCGGTCAGAGACATAGATTTTCACTTGCACCTTTCTTAAACATATTTAACAGTGCATGAAATGTTGTCTAAAACAAAAAGAAAATGCTTTTTAGTGGCTGAATCTGGTTTTATCACATTCTGAATTGAACGTTGAAAATGAGCTTTTCAGAGCCAGCAGAGGTCAAAATAAGCAGTAATGCAACCTCAGTCAGAGACATAGATTTTCACTTGCAACTTGCTTTAACATGTTTAACAGTGCATGAAATGTTGTCTAAAACAACAAGAATGATGCATTTTTGTGGCTGGATCTGGTTTTATCACATTCTGAATTGAACGTTGAAAATGAGCTGTTCTCAGCCAGCAGAGGTCAAAATAAGCAGTAATGCAACCTCAGTCAGAGACATAGATTTTCACTTGCAACTTGCTTTAACATGTTTAACAGTGCATGAAATGTTGTCTAAAACAAAAAGAACGATGCATTTTTGTGGCTGGATCTGGTTTTATCACATTCTGAATTGAACGTTGAAAATGAGCTGTTCTCAGCCAGCAGAGGTCAAAATAAGCAGTAATGCAAACTCAGTCAGAGACATAGATTTTCACTTGCACCTTTCTTAAACATATTTAACAGTGCATGAAATGTTGTCTAAAACAAAAAGAAAATGCTTTTTAGTGGCTGGATCTGGTTTTATCACATTCTGAATTGAACGTTGAAAATGAGCTTTTCAGAGCCAGCAGAGGTCAATATAAGCAGTAATGCAAACTCAGTGATAGACATAGATTTTCACTTGCAACTTGCTTTAACATGTTTAACAGTGCATGAAATGTTGTCTAAAACAAAAAGAATGATGCATTTTTGTGGCTGGATCTGGTTTTATCACATTCTGAATTGAACGTTGAAAATGAGCTGTTCTCAGCCAGCAGAGGTCAAAATAAGCAGTAATGCAAACTCAGTCAGAGACATAGATTTTCACTTGCACCTTTCTTAAACATATTTAACAGTGCATGAAATGTTGTCTAAAACAAAAAGAAAATGCTTTTTAGTGGCTGGATCTGGTTTTATCACATTCTGAATTGAACGTTGAAAATGAGCTTTTCAGAGCCAGCAGAGGTCAAAACAGGCAGTAATGCAAACTCAGTCAGAGACATAGATTTACACTTGCAACTTGCTTTAACATGTTTAACAGTGCATGAAATGTTGTCTAAAACAAAAAGAATGATGTATTTTAGTAGCTGGATTTGGTTTTATCACATTCTGCATTGGACGTTGAAAATGAGCTTTACTCAGCCAGCAGAGGTCAAAATAAGCAGTAATGCAAACTCAGTCAGAGACATAGATTTTCACTTGCAACTTTCTTAAACATATTTAACAGTGCATGAAATGTTGTCTAAAACAAAAAGAAAATGCTTTTTAGTGGCTGCATCTGGTTTTATCACATTCTGATTTGAACGTTGAAAATGAGCTTTTCAGAGCCAGCAGAGGTCAAAACAAGCAGTAATGCAAACTCAGTCAGAGACATAGATTTACACTTGCAACTTGCTTTAACATGTTTAACAGTGCATGAAATGTTGTCTACAACAAAAAGAATGATGCATTTTAGTAGCTGGATCTGGTTTTATCACATTCTGCATTGGACGTTGAAAATGACCTTTTCAGAGCCAGCAGAGGTCAAAATAAGCAGTAATGCAACCTCAGTCATAGACAAAGATTTTCACTTGCAACTTGCTTTAACATGTTTAACAGTGCATGAAATGTTGTCTAAAACAAAAAGAATGATGCATTTTAGTGGCTGGATCTGGTTTTATCACATTCTGAATTGAACGTTGAAAATGAGCTTTTCAGAGCCAGCAGAGGTCAAAATAAGCAGTAATGCAAACTCAGTCATAGACATAGATTTTCACTTGCAACTTGCTTTAACATGTTTAACAGTGCATGAAATGTTGTCTAAAACAAAAAGAATGATGTATTTTAGTAGCTGGATCTGGTTTTATCACATTCTGCATTGGACGTTGAAAATGAGCTTTGCTCAGCCAGCAGAGGTCAAAATAAGCAGTAATGCAAACTCAGTCATAGACATAGATTTTCACTTGCAACTTGCTTTAACATGTTTAACAGTGCATGAAATGTTGTCTAAAACAAAAAGAATGATGTATTTTAGTAGCTGGATCTGGTTTTATCACATTCTGCATTGGACGTTGAAAATGAGCTTTGCTCAGCCAGCAGAGGTCAAAATAAGCAGTAATGCAAACTCAGTCATAGACATAGATTTTTTACTTGCAACTTTCTTAAACATATTTAACAGTGCATGAAATGTTGTCTAAAACAAAAAGAAAATGCTTTTTAGTGGCTGCATCTGGTTTTATCACATTCTGAATTGAACGTTGAAAATGAGCTTTTCAGAGCCAGCAGAGGTCAAAATAAGCAGTAATGCAAACTCAGTCAGAGACATAGAATTTCACTTGCAACTTGCTTCAACATGTTTAACAGTGCATGAAATGTTGTCTAAAACAAAAAGAAAATGCTTTTTAGTGGCTGGATCTGGTTTTATCACATTCTGAATTGAACGTTGAAAATGAGCTTTTCAGAGCCAGCAGAGGTCAAAACAAGCAGTAATGCAAACTCAGTCAGAGACATAGATTTTCACTTGCAACTTTTTTAAACATATTCAACAGTGCATGAAATGTTGTCTAAAGCAAAAAGAAAATGCTTTTTAGTGGCTGGATCTGGTTTTATCACATTCTGAATTGAACGTTGAAAATTAGCTTTTTTTAGAGCCAGCAGAGGTCAAAATAAGCAGTAATGCAAACTCAGTCAGAGACATAGATTTTCACTTGCACCTTTCTTAAACATATTTAACAGTGCATGAAATGTTGTCTAAAACAAAAAGAAAATGCTTTTTAGTGGCTGGATCTGGTTTTATCACATTCTGAATTGAACGTTGAAAATGAGCTTTTCAGAGCCAGCAGAGGTCAAAACAGGCAGTAATGCAAACTCAGTCAGAGACATAGATTTACACTTGCAACTTGCTTTAACATGTTTAACAGTGCATGAAATGTTGTCTAAAACAAAAAGAATGATGTATTTTAGTAGCTGGATTTGGTTTTATCACATTCTGCATTGGACGTTGAAAATGAGCTTTACTCAGCCAGCAGAGGTCAAAATAAGCAGTAATGCAAACTCAGTCAGAGACATAGATTTTCACTTGCAACTTTCTTAAACATATTTAACAGTGCATGAAATGTTGTCTAAAACAAAAAGAAAATGCTTTTTAGTGGCTGCATCTGGTTTTATCACATTCTGATTTGAACGTTGAAAATGAGCTTTTCAGAGCCAGCAGAGGTCAAAACAAGCAGTAATGCAAACTCAGTCAGAGACATAGATTTACACTTGCAACTTGCTTTAACATGTTTAACAGTGCATGAAATGTTGTCTACAACAAAAAGAATGATGCATTTTAGTAGCTGGATCTGGTTTTATCACATTCTGCATTGGACGTTGAAAATGACCTTTTCAGAGCCAGCAGAGGTCAAAATAAGCAGTAATGCAACCTCAGTCATAGACAAAGATTTTCACTTGCAACTTGCTTTAACATGTTTAACAGTGCATGAAATGTTGTCTAAAACAAAAAGAATGATGCATTTTAGTGGCTGGATCTGGTTTTATCACATTCTGAATTGAACGTTGAAAATGAGCTTTTCAGAGCCAGCAGAGGTCAAAATAAGCAGTAATGCAAACTCAGTCATAGACATAGATTTTCACTTGCAACTTGCTTTAACATGTTTAACAGTGCATGAAATGTTGTCTAAAACAAAAAGAATGATGTATTTTAGTAGCTGGATCTGGTTTTATCACATTCTGCATTGGACGTTGAAAATGAGCTTTGCTCAGCCAGCAGAGGTCAAAATAAGCAGTAATGCAAACTCAGTCATAGACATAGATTTTCACTTGCAACTTGCTTTAACATGTTTAACAGTGCATGAAATGTTGTCTAAAACAAAAAGAATGATGTATTTTAGTAGCTGGATCTGGTTTTATCACATTCTGCATTGGACGTTGAAAATGAGCTTTGCTCAGCCAGCAGAGGTCAAAATAAGCAGTAATGCAAACTCAGTCATAGACATAGATTTTTTACTTGCAACTTTCTTAAACATATTTAACAGTGCATGAAATGTTGTCTAAAACAAAAAGAAAATGCTTTTTAGTGGCTGCATCTGGTTTTATCACATTCTGAATTGAACGTTGAAAATGAGCTTTTCAGAGCCAGCAGAGGTCAAAATAAGCAGTAATGCAAACTCAGTCAGAGACATAGAATTTCACTTGCAACTTGCTTCAACATGTTTAACAGTGCATGAAATGTTGTCTAAAACAAAAAGAAAATGCTTTTTAGTGGCTGGATCTGGTTTTATCACATTCTGAATTGAACGTTGAAAATGAGCTTTTCAGAGCCAGCAGAGGTCAAAACAAGCAGTAATGCAAACTCAGTCAGAGACATAGATTTTCACTTGCAACTTTTTTAAACATATTCAACAGTGCATGAAATGTTGTCTAAAGCAAAAAGAAAATGCTTTTTAGTGGCTGGATCTGGTTTTATCACATTCTAAATTGAATGTTGAAAATGAGCTTTTCAGAGCCAGCAGAGGTCAAAATAAGCAGTAATGCAAACTCAGTCATAGACATAGATTTTCACTTGCAACTTGCTTTAACATGTTTAACAGTGCATGAAATGTTGTCTAAAACAAAAAGAATTATGTATTTTAGTGGCTGGATCTGGTTTTATCACATTCTGCATTGGACGTTGAAAATGAGCTTTACTCAGCCAGCAGAGGTCAAAATAAGCAGTAATGCAAACTCAGTCAGAGACATAGATTTTCACTTGCAACTTTCTTAAACATATTTAACAGTGCATGAAATGTTGTCTAAAACTAAAAGAAAATGCTTTTTAGTGGCTGCATCTGGTTTTATCACATTCTGAATTGAACGTTGAAAATGAGCTTTTCAGAGCCAGCAGAGGTCAAAATAAGCAGTAATGCAAACTCAGTCAGAGACATAGATTTTCTCTTGCAACTTGCTTTAACATGTTTAACAGTGCATGAAATGTTGTCTACAACAAAAAGAATGATGCATTTTAGTAGCTGGATCTGGTTTTATCACATTCTGCATTGGACGTTGAAAATGAGCTTTTCAGAGCCAGCAGAGGTCAAAATAAGCAGTAATGCAACCTCAGTCAGAGACATAGATTTTCACTTGCAACTTGCTTTAACATGTTTAACAGTGCATGAAATGTTGTCTAAAACAACAAGAATGATGCATTTTTGTGGCTGGATCTGGTTTTATGACATTCTGAATTAAACGTTGAAAATGAGCTGTTCTCAGCCAGTAGAGGTCAAAATAAGCAGTAATGCAAACTCAGTCAGAGACATAGATTTTCACTTGCACCTTTCTTAAACATATTTAACAGTGCATGAAATGTTGTCTAAAACAAAAAGAATGATGCATTTTTGTGGCTGGATCTAGTTTTATCACATTCTGAATTGAACGTTGAAAATGAGCTGTTCTCAGCCAGCAGAGGTCAAAATAAGCAGTAATGCAAACTCAGTCAGAGACATAGATTTTCACTTGCAACTTTCTTAAACATATTTAACAGTGCATGAATTGTTGTCTAAAACAAAAAGAATGATGCATTTTTGTGGCTGGATCTGGTTTTATCACATTCTGAATTGAACGTTAAAAATGAGCTGTTCTCAGCCAGCAGAGGTCAAAATAAGCATTAATGCAAACTAAGTCAGAGACATAGATTTTCACTTGCAACTTGCTTTAACATGTTTAACAGTGCATGAAATGTTGTCTAAAACAACAAGAATGATGCATTTTAGTAGCTGGATCTGGTTTTATCACATTCTGCATTGGACGTTGAAAATGAGCTTTACTCAGCCAGCAGAGGTCAAAATAAGCAGTAATGCAAACTCAGTCAGAGACATAAATTTTCACTTGCAACTTTCTTAAACATATTTAACAGTGCATGAAATGTTGTCTAAAACAAAAAGAAAATGCTTTTTAGTGGCTGGATCTGGTTTTATCACATTCTGAATTGAACGTTGAAAATGAGCTTTTCAGAGCCAGCAGAGGTCAAAATAAGCAGTAATGCAAACTCAGTGATAGACATAGATTTTCACTTGCAACTTGCTTTAACATGTTTAACAGTGCATGAAATGTCTAAAAGAAAAAGAAAATGCTTTTTAGTGGCTGGATCTGGTTTTATCACATTCTGAATTGAACGTTGAAAATTAGCTTTTTTTAGAGCCAGCAGAGGTCAAAATAAGCAGTAATGCAAACTCAGTCAGAGACATAGATTTTCACTTGCAACTTGCTTTAACATGTTTAACAGTACATGAAATGTTGTCTAAAACAAAAAGAATGATGCATTTTTGTGGCTGGATCTGGTTTTATCACATTCTGAATTGAACGTTGAAAATGAGCTGTTCTCAGCCAGCAGAGGTCAAAATAAGCAGTAATGCAACCTCAGTCAGAGACATAGATTTTCAATTGCAACTTGCTTTAACATGTTTAACAGTGCATGAAATGTTGTCTAAAACAAAAAGAATGATGCATTTTTGTGGCTGGATCTAGTTTTATCACATTCTGAATTGAACGTTGAAAATGAGCTGTTCTCAGCCAGCAGTGGTCAAAATAAGCAGTAATGCAAACTCAGTCAGAGACATAGATTTTCACTTGCAACTTTCTTAAACATATTTAACAGTGCATGAATTGTTGTCTAAAACAAAAAGAATGATGCATTTTTGTGGCTGGATCTGGTTTTATCACATTCTGAATTGAACGTTAAAAATGAGCTGTTCTCAGCCAGCAGAGGTCAAAATAAGCATTAATGCAAACTAAGTCAGAGACATAGATTTTCACTTGCAACTTGCTTTAACATGTTTAACAGTGCATGAAATGTTGTCTAAAACAAAAAGAATGATACATTTTAGTAGCTGGATCTGGTTTTATCACATTCTGCATTGGACGTTGAAAATGAGCTTTACTCAGCCAGCAGAGGTCAAAATAAGCAGTAATGCAAACTCAGTCAGAGACATAAATTTTCACTTGCAACTTTCTTAAACATATTTAACAGTGCATGAAATGTTGTCTAAAACAAAAAGAAAATGCTTTTTAGTGGCTGGATCTGGTTTTATCACATTCTGAATTGAACGTTGAAAATGAGCTTTTCAGAGCCAGCAGAGGTCAAAATAAGCAGTAATGCAAACTCAGTGATAGACATAGATTTTCACTTGCAACTTGCTTTAACATGTTTAACAGTGCATGAAATGTCTAAAAGAAAATGCTTTTTAGTGGCTGGATCTGGTTTTATCACATTCTGAATTGAACGTTGAAAATGAGCTTTTCAGAGCCAGCAGAGGTCAAAACAAGCAGTAATGCAAACTCAGTCAGAGACATAGATTTACACTTGCAACTTGCTTTAACATGTTTAACAGTGCATGAAATGTTGTCTAAAACAAAAAGAATGATGTATTTTAGTAGCTGGATCTGGTTTTATCACATTCTGCATTGGACGTTGAAAATGAGCTTTACTCAGCCAGCAGAGGTCAAAATAAGCAGTAATGCAAACTCAGTCAGAGACATAGATTTTCACTTGCAACTTTCTTAAACATATTTAACAGTGCATGAAATGTTGTCTAAAACAAAAAGAAAATGCTTTTTAGTGGCTGCATCTGGTTTTATCACATTCTGAATTGAACGTTGAAAATGAGCTTTTCAGAGCCAGCAGAGGTCAAAACAAGCAGTAATGCAAACTCAGTCAGAGACATAGATTTACACTTGCAACTTGCTTTAACATGTTTAACAGTGCATGAAATGTTGTCTACAACAAAAAGAATGATGCATTTTAGTAGCTGGATCTGGTTTTATCACATTCTGCATTGGACGTTGAAAATGACCTTTTCAGAGCCAGCAGAGGTCAAAATAAGCAGTAATGCAACCTCAGTCATAGACAAAGATTTTCACTTGCAACTTGCTTTAACATGTTTAACAGTGCATGAAATGTTGTCTAAAACAAAAAGAATGATGCATTTTAGTGGCTGGATCTGGTTTTATCACATTCTGAATTGAACGTTGAAAATGAGCTTTTCAGAGCCAGCAGAGGTCAAAATAAGCAGTAATGCAAACTCAGTCATAGACATAGATTTTCACTTGCAACTTGCTTTAACATGTTTAACAGTGCATGAAATGTTGTCTAAAACAAAAAGAATGATGTATTTTAGTAGCTGGATCTGGTTTTATCACATTCTGCATTGGACGTTGAAAATGAGCTTTGCTCAGCCAGCGGAGGTCAAAATAAGCAGTAATGCAAACTCAGTCATAGACATAGATTTTTTACTTGCAACTTTCTTAAACATATTTAACAGTGCATGAAATGTTGTCTAAAACAAAAAGAAAATGCTTTTTAGTGGCTGCATCTGGTTTTATCACATTCTGAATTGAACGTTGAAAATGAGCTTTTCAGAGCCAGCAGAGGTCAAAATAAGCAGTAATGCAAACTCAGTCAGAGACATAGATTTTCACTTGCAAATTTCTTAAACATATTTAACAGTGCATGAAATGTTGTCTAAAACAAAAAGAATGATGCATTTTAGTGGCTGGATCTGGTTTCATCACATTCTGAATTGAACGTTGAAAATGAGCTGTTCTCAGCCAGCAGAGGTCAAAATAAGCAGTAATGCAAACTCGGTCAGAGACATAGATTTTCACTTGCACCTTTCTTAAACATATTTAACAGTGCATGAAATGTTGTCTAAAACAAAAAGAAAATGCTTTTTAGTGGCTGAATCTGGTTTTATCACATTCTGAATTGAACGTTGAAAATGAGCTTTTCAGAGCCAGCAGAGGTCAAAATAAGCAGTAATGCAACCTCAGTCAGAGACATAGATTTTCACTTGCAACTTGCTTTAACATGTTTAACAGTGCATGAAATGTTGTCTAAAACAACAAGAATGATGCATTTTTGTGGCTGGATCTGGTTTTATCACATTCTGAATTGAACGTTGAAAATGAGCTGTTCTCAGCCAGCAGAGGTCAAAATAAGCAGTAATGCAACCTCAGTCAGAGACATAGATTTTCACTTGCAACTTGCTTTAACATGTTTAACAGTGCATGAAATGTTGTCTAAAACAAAAAGAACGATGCATTTTTGTGGCTGGATCTGGTTTTATCACATTCTGAATTGAACGTTGAAAATGAGCTGTTCTCAGCCAGCAGAGGTCAAAATAAGCAGTAATGCAAACTCAGTCAGAGACATAGATTTTCACTTGCACCTTTCTTAAACATATTTAACAGTGCATGAAATGTTGTCTAAAACAAAAAGAAAATGCTTTTTAGTGGCTGGATCTGGTTTTATCACATTCTGAATTGAACGTTGAAAATGAGCTTTTCAGAGCCAGCAGAGGTCAATATAAGCAGTAATGCAAACTCAGTGATAGACATAGATTTTCACTTGCAACTTGCTTTAACATGTTTAACAGTGCATGAAATGTTGTCTAAAACAAAAAGAATGATGCATTTTTGTGGCTGGATCTGGTTTTATCACATTCTGAATTGAACGTTGAAAATGAGCTGTTCTCAGCCAGCAGAGGTCAAAATAAGCAGTAATGCAAACTCAGTCAGAGACATAGATTTTCACTTGCACCTTTCTTAAACATATTTAACAGTGCATGAAATGTTGTCTAAAACAAAAAGAAAATGCTTTTTAGTGGCTGGATCTGGTTTTATCACATTCTGAATTGAACGTTGAAAATGAGCTTTTCAGAGCCAGCAGAGGTCAAAACAGGCAGTAATGCAAACTCAGTCAGAGACATAGATTTACACTTGCAACTTGCTTTAACATGTTTAACAGTGCATGAAATGTTGTCTAAAACAAAAAGAATGATGTATTTTAGTAGCTGGATTTGGTTTTATCACATTCTGCATTGGACGTTGAAAATGAGCTTTACTCAGCCAGCAGAGGTCAAAATAAGCAGTAATGCAAACTCAGTCAGAGACATAGATTTTCACTTGCAACTTTCTTAAACATATTTAACAGTGCATGAAATGTTGTCTAAAACAAAAAGAAAATGCTTTTTAGTGGCTGCATCTGGTTTTATCACATTCTGATTTGAACGTTGAAAATGAGCTTTTCAGAGCCAGCAGAGGTCAAAACAAGCAGTAATGCAAACTCAGTCAGAGACATAGATTTACACTTGCAACTTGCTTTAACATGTTTAACAGTGCATGAAATGTTGTCTACAACAAAAAGAATGATGCATTTTAGTAGCTGGATCTGGTTTTATCACATTCTGCATTGGACGTTGAAAATGACCTTTTCAGAGCCAGCAGAGGTCAAAATAAGCAGTAATGCAACCTCAGTCATAGACAAAGATTTTCACTTGCAACTTGCTTTAACATGTTTAACAGTGCATGAAATGTTGTCTAAAACAAAAAGAATGATGCATTTTAGTGGCTGGATCTGGTTTTATCACATTCTGAATTGAACGTTGAAAATGAGCTTTTCAGAGCCAGCAGAGGTCAAAATAAGCAGTAATGCAAACTCAGTCATAGACATAGATTTTCACTTGCAACTTGCTTTAACATGTTTAACAGTGCATGAAATGTTGTCTAAAACAAAAAGAATGATGTATTTTAGTAGCTGGATCTGGTTTTATCACATTCTGCATTGGACGTTGAAAATGAGCTTTGCTCAGCCAGCAGAGGTCAAAATAAGCAGTAATGCAAACTCAGTCATAGACATAGATTTTTTACTTGCAACTTTCTTAAACATATTTAACAGTGCATGAAATGTTGTCTAAAACAAAAAGAAAATGCTTTTTAGTGGCTGCATCTGGTTTTATCACATTCTGAATTGAACGTTGAAAATGAGCTTTTCAGAGCCAGCAGAGGTCAAAATAAGCAGTAATGCAAACTCAGTCAGAGACATAGATTTTTACTTGCAAATTTCTTAAACATATTTAACAGTGCATGAAATGTTGTCTAAAACAAAAAGAAAATGCTTTTTAGTGGCCGGATCTGGTTTTATCACATTCTGAATTGAACGTTGAAAATGAGCTGTTCTCAGCCAGCAGAGGTCAAAATAAGCAGTAATGCAACCTCAGTCAGAGACATAGATTTTCACTTGCAACTTGCTTTAACATGTTTAACAGTGCATGAAATGTTGTCTAAAACAAAAAGAACGATGCATTTTTGTGGCTGGATCTGGTTTTATCACATTCTGAATTGAACGTTGAAAATGAGCTGTTCTCAGCCAGCAGAGGTCAAAATAAGCAGTAATGCAAACTCAGTCAGAGACATAGATTTTCACTTGCACCTTTCTTAAACATATTTAACAGTGCATGAAATGTTGTCTAAAACAAAAAGAAAATGCTTTTTAGTGGCTGGATCTGGTTTTATCACATTCTGAATTGAACGTTGAAAATGAGCTTTTCAGAGCCAGCAGAGGTCAATATAAGCAGTAATGCAAACTCAGTGATAGACATAGATTTTCACTTGCAACTTGCTTTAACATGTTTAACAGTGCATGAAATGTTGTCTAAAACAAAAAGAATGATGCATTTTTGTGGCTGGATCTGGTTTTATCACATTCTGAATTGAACGTTGAAAATGAGCTGTTCTCAGCCAGCAGAGGTCAAAATAAGCAGTAATGCAAACTCAGTCAGAGACATAGATTTTCACTTGCACCTTTCTTAAACATATTTAACAGTGCATGAAATGTTGTCTAAAACAAAAAGAAAATGCTTTTTAGTGGCTGGATCTGGTTTTATCACATTCTGAATTGAACGTTGAAAATGAGCTTTTCAGAGCCAGCAGAGGTCAAAATAAGCAGTAATGCAAACTCAGTCATAGACATAGATTTTCACTTGCAACTTGCTTTAACATGTTTAACAGTGCATGAAATGTTGTCTAAAACAAAAAGAATGATGTATTTTAGAAGCTGGATCTGGTTTTATCACATTTTGCATTGGACGTTGAAAATGAGCTTTACTCAGCCAGCAGAGGTCAAAATAAGCAGTAATGCAAACTCAGTCAGAGACATAGATTTTCACTTGCAACTTTCTTAAACATATTTAACAGTGCATGAAATGTTGTCTAAAACAAAAAGAAAATGCTTTTTAGTGGCTGCATCTGGTTTTATCACATTCTGAATTGAACGTTGAAAATGAGCTTTTCAGAGCCAGCAGAGGTCAAAATAAGCAGTAATGCAAACTCAGTCAGAGACATAGATTTTCACTTGCAACTTGCTTTAACATGTTTAACAGTGCATGAAATGTTGTCTACAACAAAAAGAATGATGCATTTTAGTAGCTGGATCTGGTTTTATCACATTCTGAATTGGACGTTGAAAATGAGCTTTACTCAGCCAGCAGAGGTCAAAATAAGCAGTAATGCAAACTCAGTCAGAGACATAGATTTTCACTTGCAACTTTCTTAAACATATTTAACAGTGCATGAAATGTTGTCTAAAACAAAAAGAAAATGCTTTTTAGTGGCTGCATCTGGTTTTATCACATTCTGAATTGAACGTTGAAAATGAGCTTTTCAGAGCCAGCAGAGGTCAAAATAAGCAGTAATGCAAACTCAGTCAGAGACATAGATTTTCACTTGCAACTTGCTTTAACATGTTTAACAGTGCATGAAATGTTGTCTACAACAAAAAGAATGATGCATTTTAGTAGCTGGATCTGGTTTTATCACATTCTGCATTGGACTTTGAAAATGAGCTTTACTCAACCAGCAGAGGTCAAAATAAGCAGTAATGCAAACTCAGTCAGAGACATAGATTTTCACTTGCAACTTTCTTAAACATATTTAACAGTGCATGAAATGTTGTCTAAAACAAAAAGAAAATGCTTTTTAGTGGCTGCATCTGGTTTTATCACATTCTGAACTGAACGTTGAAAATGAGCTTTTCAGAGCCAGCAGAGGTCAAAATAAGCAGTAATGCAAACTCAGTCAGAGACATAGATTTTCACTTGCAACTCGCTTTAACATGTTTAACAGTGCATAAAATGTTGTCTACAACAAAAAGAATGATGCATTTTAGTAGCTGGATCTGGTTTTATCACATTCTACATTGGACGTTGAAAATGACCTTTTCAGAGCCAGCAGAGGTCAAAATAAGCAGTAATGCAACCTCAGTCAGAGACATAGATTTTCACTTGCAACTTGCTTTAACATGTTTAACAGTGCATGAAATGTTGTCTAAAACAACAAGAATGATGCATTTTTGTGGCTGGATCTGGTTTTATCACATTCTGAATTGAACGTTGAAAATGAGCTGTTCTCAGTCAGTAGAGGTCAAAATAAGCAGTAATGCAAACTCAGTCAGAGACATAGATTTTCACTTGCACCTTTCTTAAACATATTTACCAGTGCATGCAATGTTGTCTAAAACAAAAAGAAAATGCTTTTTAGTGGCTGGATCTGGTTTTATCACATTCTGAATTGAACGTTGAAAATGAGCTTTTTTTAGAGCCAGCAGAGGTCAAAATAAGCAGTAATGCAAACTCAGTCAGAGACATAGATTTTCACGTGCAACTTGCTTTAACATGTTTAACAGTGCATGAAATGTTGTCTAAAACAAAAAGAATGATGCATTTTTGTGGCTGGATCTGGTTTAATCACATTCTGAATTGAACGTTGAAAATGAGCTGTTCTCAGCCAGCATAGGTCAAAATAAGCAGTAATGCAACCTCAGTCAGAGACATAGATTTTCACTTGCAACTTGCTTTAAAATGTTTAAAAGTGCATGAAATGTTGTCTAAAACAAAAAGAATGATGCATTTTTGTGGCTGGATCTGGTTTTATCACATTCTGAATTGAACGTTGAAAATGAGCTGTTCTCAGCCAGCAGAGGTCAAAATAAGCAGTAATGCAAACTCAGTCAGAGACATAGATTTTCACTTGCAACTCGCTTTAACATGTTTAACAGTGCATAAAATGTTGTCTACAACAAAAAGAATGATGCATTTTAGTAGCTGGATCTGGTTTTATCACATTCTGCATTGGACGTTGAAAATGACCTTTTCAGAGCCAGCAGAGGTCAAAATAAGCAGTAATGCAACCTCAGTCAGAGACATAGATTTTCACTTGCAACTTGCTTTAACATGTTTAACAGTGCATGAAATGTTGTCTAAAACAACAAGAATGATGCATTTTTGTGGCTGGATCTGGTTTTATCACATTCTGAATTGAACGTTGAAAATGAGCTGTTCTCAGCCAGTAGAGGTCAAAATAAGCAGTAATGCAAACTCAGTCAGAGACATAGATTTTCACTTGCACCTTTCTTAAACATATTTACCAGTGCATGCAATGTTGTCTAAAACAAAAAGAAAATGCTTTTTAGTGGCTGGATCTGGTTTTATCACATTCTGAATTGAACGTTGAAAATGAGCTTTTTTTAGAGCCAGCAGAGGTCAAAATAAGCAGTAATGCAAACTCAGTCAGAGACATAGATTTTCACTTGCAACTTGCTTTAACATGTTTAACAGTGCATGAAATGTTGTCTAAAACAAAAAGAATGATGCATTTTTGTGGCTGGATCTGGTTTTATCACATTCTGAATTGAACGTTGAAAATGAGCTGTTCTCAGCCAGCAGAGGTCAAAATAAGCAGTAATGCAACCTCAGTCAGAGACATAGATTTTCACTTGCAACTTGCTTTAAAATGTTTAACAGTGCATGAAATGTTGTCTAAAACAAAAAGAAAGATGCATTTTTGTGGCTGGATCTGGTTTTATCACATTCTGAATTGAACGTTGAAAATGAGCTGTTCTCAGCCAGCAGAGGTCAAAATAAGCAGTAATGCAAACTCAGTCAGAGACATAGATTTTCACTTGCAACTTGCTTCAACATGTTTAACAGTGCATGAAATGTTGTCTAAAACAAAAAGAATGATGCATTTTAGTAGCTGTATCTGGTTTTATCACATTCTGAATTGAACGTTAAAAATGAGCTGTTCTCAGCCAGCAGAGGTCAAAATAAGCAGTAATGCAAACTCAGTCAGAGACATAGATTTTCACTTGCAACTTGCTTTAACATGTTTAACAGTGCATGAAATGTTGTCTAAAACAAAAAGAAAATGCTTTTTAGTGGCTGGATCTGGTTTTATCACATTCTGAATTGAACGTTGAAAATGAGCTTTTCAGAGCCAGCAGAGGTCAAAATAAGCAGTAATGCAAACTCAGTGATAGACATAGATTTTCACTTGCAACTTGCTTTAACATGTTTAACAGTGCTTGAAATGTCTAAAAGAAAAAGAAAATGCTTTTTAGTGGCTGGATCTGGTTTTATCACATTCTGAATTGAACGTTGAAAATTAGCTTTTTTTAGAGCCAGCAGAGGTCAAAATAAGCAGTAATGCAAACTCAGTCAGAGACATAGATTTTCACTTGCAACTTGCTTTAACATGTTTAACAGTGCATGAAATGTTGTCTAAAACAAAAAGAATGATGCATTTTTGTGGCTGGATCTGGTTTTATCACATTCTGAATTGAACGTTGAAAATGAGCTGTTCTCAGCCAGCAGAGGTCAAAATAAGCAGTAATGCAACCTCAGTCAGAGACATAGATTTTCACTTGCAACTTGCTTTAACATGTTTAACAGTGCATGAAATGTTGTCTAAAACAAAAAGAATGATGCATTTTTGTGGCTGGATCTAGTTTTATCACATTCTGAATTGAACGTTGAAAATGAGCTGTTCTCAGCCAGCAGAGGTCAAAATAAGCAGTAATGCAAACTCAGTCAGAGACATAGATTTTCACTTGCAACTTTCTTAAACATATTTAACAGTGCATGAATTGTTGTCTAAAACAAAAAGAATGATGCATTTTTGTGGCTGGATCTGGTTTTATCACATTCTGAATTGAACGTTAAAAATGAGCTATTCTCAGCCAGCAGAGGTCAAAATAAGCATTAATGCAAACTAAGTCAGAGACATAGATTTTCACTTGCAACTTGCTTTAACATGTTTAACAGTGCATGAAATGTTGTCTAAAACAAAAAGAATGATACATTTTAGTAGCTGGATCTGGTTTTATCACATTCTGCATTGGACGTTGAAAATGAGCTTTACTCAGCCAGCAGAGGTCAAAATAAGCAGTAATGCAAACTCAGTCAGAGACATAAATTTTCACTTGCAACTTTCTTAAACATATTTAACAGTGCATGAAATGTTGTCTAAAACAAAAAGAAAATGCTTTTTAGTGGCTGGATCTGGTTTTATCACATTCTGAATTGAACGTTGAAAATGAGCTTTTCAGAGCCAGCAGAGGTCAAAATAAGCAGTAATGCAAACTCAGTGATAGACATAGATTTTCACTTGCAACTTGCTTTAACATGTTTAACAGTGCATGAAATGTCTAAAAGAAAATGCTTTTTAGTGGCTGGATCTGGTTTTATCACATTCTGAATTGGACGTTGAAAATGACCTTTTCAGAGCCAGCAGAGGTCAAAATAAGCAGTAATGCAAACTCAGTCATAGACATAGATTTTCACTTGCAACTTGCTTTAACATGTTTAACAGTGCATGAAATGTTGTCTAAAACAAAAAGAATGATGTATTTTAGTAGCTGTATCTGGTTTTATCACATTCTGCATTGGACGTTGAAAATGAGCTTTGCTCAGCCAGCAGAGGTCAAAATAAGCAGTAATGCAAACTCAGTCATAGACATAGATTTTTTACTTGCAACTTTCTTAAACATATTTAACAGTGCATGAAATGTTGTCTAAAACAAAAAGAAAATGCTTTTTAGTGGCTGGATCTGGTTTTATCACATTCTGAATTGAACGTTGAAAATGAGCTGTTCTCAGCCAGCAGAGGTCAAAATAAGCAGTAATGCAAACTCGGTCAGAGACATAGATTTTCACTTGCACCTTTCTTAAACATATTTAACAGTGCATGAAATGTTGTCTAAAACAAAAAGAAAATGCTTTTTAGTGGCTGGATCTGGTTTTATCACATTCTGAATTGAACGTTGAAAATGAGCTTTTCAGAGCCAGCAGAGGTCAAAATAAGCAGTAATGCAACCTCAGTCAGAGACATAGATTTTCACTTGCAACTTGCTTTAACATGTTTAACAGTGCATGAAATGTTGTCTAAAACAACAAGAATGATGCATTTTTGTGGCTGGATCTGGTTTTATCACATTCTGAATTGAACGTTGAAAATGAGCTGTTCTCAGCCAGCAGAGGTCAAAATAAGCAGTAATGCAACCTCAGTCAGAGACATAGATTTTCACTTGCAACTTGCTTTAACATGTTTAACAGTGCATGAAATGTTGTCTAAAACAAAAAGAACGATGCATTTTTGTGGCTGGATCTGGTTTTATCACATTCTGAATTGAACGTTGAAAATGAGCTGTTCTCAGCCAGCAGAGGTCAAAATAAGCAGTAATGCAAACTCAGTCAGAGACATAGATTTTCACTTGCACCTTTCTTAAACATATTTAACAGTGCATGAAATGTTGTCTAAAACAAAAAGAAAATGCTTTTTAGTGGCTGGATCTGGTTTTATCACATTCTGAATTGAACGTTGAAAATGAGCTTTTCAGAGCCAGCAGAGGTCAATATAAGCAGTAATGCAAACTCAGTGATAGACATAGATTTTCACTTGCAACTTGCTTTAACATGTTTAACAGTGCATGAAATGTTGTCTAAAACAAAAAGAATGATGCATTTTTGTGGCTGGATCTGGTTTTATCACATTCTGAATTGAACGTTGAAAATGAGCTGTTCTCAGCCAGCAGAGGTCAAAATAAGCAGTAATGCAAACTCAGTCAGAGACATAGATTTTCACTTGCACCTTTCTTAAACATATTTAACAGTGCATGAAATGTTGTCTAAAACAAAAAGAAAATGCTTTTTAGTGGCTGGATCTGGTTTTATCACATTCTGAATTGAACGTTGAAAATGAGCTTTTCAGAGCCAGCAGAGGTCAAAATAAGCAGTAATGCAAACTCAGTCATAGACATAGATTTTCACTTGCAACTTGCTTTAACATGTTTAACAGTGCATGAAATGTTGTCTAAAACAAAAAGAATGATGTATTTTAGAAGCTGGATCTGGTTTTATCACATTTTGCATTGGACGTTGAAAATGAGCTTTACTCAGCCAGCAGAGGTCAAAATAAGCAGTAATGCAAACTCAGTCAGAGACATAGATTTTCACTTGCAACTTTCTTAAACATATTTAACAGTGCATGAAATGTTGTCTAAAACAAAAAGAAAATGCTTTTTAGTGGCTGCATCTGGTTTTATCACATTCTGAATTGAACGTTGAAAATGAGCTTTTCAGAGCCAGCAGAGGTCAAAATAAGCAGTAATGCAAACTCAGTCAGAGACATAGATTTTCACTTGCAACTTGCTTTAACATGTTTAACAGTGCATGAAATGTTGTCTACAACAAAAAGAATGATGCATTTTAGTAGCTGGATCTGGTTTTATCACATTCTGCATTGGACGTTGAAAATGAGCTTTACTCAGCCAGCAGAGGTCAAAATAAGCAGTAATGCAAACTCAGTCAGAGACATAGATTTTCACTTGCAACTTTCTTAAACATATTTAACAGTGCATGAAATGTTGTCTAAAACAAAAAGAAAATGCTTTTTAGTGGCTGCATCTGGTTTTATCACATTCTGAATTGAACGTTGAAAATGAGCTTTTCAGAGCCAGCAGAGGTCAAAATAAGCAGTAATGCAAACTCAGTCAGAGACATAGATTTTCACTTGCAACTTGCTTTAACATGTTTAACAGTGCATGAAATGTTGTCTACAACAAAAAGAATGATGCATTTTAGTAGCTGGATCTGGTTTTATCACATTCTGCATTGGACTTTGAAAATGAGCTTTACTCAACCAGCAGAGGTCAAAATAAGCAGTAATGCAAACTCAGTCAGAGACATAGATTTTCACTTGCAACTTTCTTAAACATATTTAACAGTGCATGAAATGTTGTCTAAAACAAAAAGAAAATGCTTTTTAGTGGCTGCATCTGGTTTTATCACATTCTGAACTGAACGTTGAAAATGAGCTTTTCAGAGCCAGCAGAGGTCAAAATAAGCAGTAATGCAAACTCAGTCAGAGACATAGATTTTCACTTGCAACTCGCTTTAACATGTTTAACAGTGCATAAAATGTTGTCTACAACAAAAAGAATGATGCATTTTAGTAGCTGGATCTGGTTTTATCACATTCTACATTGGACGTTGAAAATGACCTTTTCAGAGCCAGCAGAGGTCAAAATAAGCAGTAATGCAACCTCAGTCAGAGACATAGATTTTCACTTGCAACTTGCTTTAACATGTTTAACAGTGCATGAAATGTTGTCTAAAACAACAAGAATGATGCATTTTTGTGGCTGGATCTGGTTTTATCACATTCTGAATTGAACGTTGAAAATGAGCTGTTCTCAGTCAGTAGAGGTCAAAATAAGCAGTAATGCAAACTCAGTCAGAGACATAGATTTTCACTTGCACCTTTCTTAAACATATTTACCAGTGCATGCAATGTTGTCTAAAACAAAAAGAAAATGCTTTTTAGTGGCTGGATCTGGTTTTATCACATTCTGAATTGAACGTTGAAAATGAGCTTTTTTTAGAGCCAGCAGAGGTCAAAATAAGCAGTAATGCAAACTCAGTCAGAGACATAGATTTTCACGTGCAACTTGCTTTAACATGTTTAACAGTGCATGAAATGTTGTCTAAAACAAAAAGAATGATGCATTTTTGTGGCTGGATCTGGTTTAATCACATTCTGAATTGAACGTTGAAAATGAGCTGTTCTCAGCCAGCATAGGTCAAAATAAGCAGTAATGCAACCTCAGTCAGAGACATAGATTTTCACTTGCAACTTGCTTTAAAATGTTTAAAAGTGCATGAAATGTTGTCTAAAACAAAAAGAATGATGCATTTTTGTGGCTGGATCTGGTTTTATCACATTCTGAATTGAACGTTGAAAATGAGCTGTTCTGAGCCAGCAGAGGTCAAAATAAGCAGTAATGCAAACTCAGTCAGAGACATAGATTTTCACTTGCAACTCGCTTTAACATGTTTAACAGTGCATAAAATGTTGTCTACAACAAAAAGAATGATGCATTTTAGTAGCTGGATCTGGTTTTATCACATTCTGCATTGGACGTTGAAAATGACCTTTTCAGAGCCAGCAGAGGTCAAAATAAGCAGTAATGCAACCTCAGTCAGAGACATAGATTTTCACTTGCAACTTGCTTTAACATGTTTAACAGTGCATGAAATGTTGTCTAAAACAACAAGAATGATGCATTTTTGTGGCTGGATCTGGTTTTATCACATTCTGAATTGAACGTTGAAAATGAGCTGTTCTCAGCCAGTAGAGGTCAAAATAAGCAGTAATGCAAACTCAGTCAGACATAGATTTTCACTTGCACCTTTCTTAAACATATTTACCAGTGCATGCAATGTTGTCTAAAACAAAAAGAAAATGCTTTTTAGTGGCTGGATCTGGTTTTATCACATTCTGAATTGAACGTTGAAAATGAGCTTTTTTTAGAGCCAGCAGAGGTCAAAATAAGCAGTAATGCAAACTCAGTCAGAGACATAGATTTTCACTTGCAACTTGCTTTAACATGTTTAACAGTGCATGAAATGTTGTCTAAAACAAAAAGAATGATGCATTTTTGTGGCTGGATCTGGTTTTATCACATTCTGAATTGAACGTTGAAAATGAGCTGTTCTCAGCCAGCAGAGGTCAAAATAAGCAGTAATGCAACCTCAGTCAGAGACATAGATTTTCACTTGCAACTTGCTTTAAAATGTTTAACAGTGCATGAAATGTTGTCTAAAACAAAAAGAAAGATGCATTTTTGTGGCTGGATCTGGTTTTATCACATTCTGAATTGAACGTTGAAAATGAGCTGTTCTCAGCCAGCAGAGGTCAAAATAAGCAGTAATGCAAACTCAGTCAGAGACATAGATTTTCACTTGCAACTTGCTTCAACATGTTTAACAGTGCATGAAATGTTGTCTAAAACAAAAAGAATGATGCATTTTAGTAGCTGTATCTGGTTTTATCACATTCTGAATTGAACGTTAAAAATGAGCTGTTCTCAGCCAGCAGAGGTCAAAATAAGCAGTAATGCAAACTCAGTCAGAGACATAGATTTTCACTTGCAACTTGCTTTAACATGTTTAACAGTGCATGAAATGTTGTCTAAAACAAAAAGAAAATGCTTTTTAGTGGCTGGATCTGGTTTTATCACATTCTGAATTGAACGTTGAAAATGAGCTTTTCAGAGCCAGCAGAGGTCAAAATAAGCAGTAATGCAAACTCAGTCATATACATAGATTTTCACTTGCAACTTGCTTTAACCTGTTTAACAGTGCATGAAATGTTGTCTAAAACAAAAAGTTTGATGCATTTTAGTAGCTGGATCTGGTTTTATCACATTCTGAATTGAACGTTGAAAATGAGCTTTTCAGAGCCAGCAGAGGTCAAAATAAGCAGTAATGCAAACTCAGTCATAGACAGATTTTCACTTGCAACTTGCTTTAACATGTTTAACAATGCATGAAATATTGTCTAAAACAAAAAGAATGATGCATTTTAGTAGCTGGATCTTGTTTTATCACATTCTGAATTGAACGTTGAAAATGAGCTTTTCAGAGCCAGCAGTGGTCAAAATAAGCAGTAATGCAAACTCAGTCATAGACATAGATTTTCACTTGCAACTTTCTTAAACATATTTAACAGTGCATGAATTGTTGTCTAAAACAAAAAGAAAATGCTTTTTAGTGGCTGGATCTGGTTTTATCACATTCTGAATTGAACGTTGAAAATGAGCTTTTCAGAGCCAGCAGAGGTCAAAATAAGCAGTAATGCAAACTCAGTCATAGACATAGATTTTCACTTGCAACTTGCTTTAACATGTTTAACAGTGCATGAAATGTTGTCTAAAACAAAAAGAATGATGCATTTTAGTAGCTGGATCTGGTTTTATCACATTCTGAATTGAACGTTGAAAATGAGCTTTTCAGAGCCAGCAGAGGTCAAAATAAGCAGTTATGCAAATTCAGTCATAGACATAGATTTCCACTTGCAACTTGCTTTAACATGTTTAACAGTGCATGAAATGTTGTCTAAAACAAAAAGAAAATGCTTTTTAGTGGCTGGATCTGGTTTTATCACATTCTGAATTGAACGTTGAAAATGAGCTTTTCAGAGCCAGCAGAGGTCAAAATAAGCAGTAATGCAAACTCAGTCATAGACATAGATTTCCACTTGCAACTTGCTTTAACATGTTTAACAGTGCATGAAATGTTGTCTAAAACAAAAAGTTTGATGCATTTTAGTAGCTGGATCTGGTTTTATCACATTCTGAATTGAACGTTGAAAATGAGCTTTTCAGAGCCAGCAGAGGTCAAAATAAGCAGTAATGCAAACTCAGTCATAGACATAGATTTTCACTTGCAACTTGCTTTAACATGTTTAACAGTGCATGAAATGTTTTCTAAAACAAAAAGTTTGATGCATTTTAGTAGCTGGATCTGGTTTTATCACATTCTGAATTGAACGTTGAAAATGAGCTTTTCAGAGCCAGCAGAGGTCAAAATAAGCAGTAATGCAAACTCAGTCATAGACATAGATTTTCACTTGCAACTTGCTTTAACATGTTTAACAATGCATGAAATATTGTCTAAAACAAAAAGAATGATGCATTTTAGTAGCTGGATCTGGTTTTATCACATTCTGAATTGAACGTTGAAAATGAGCTTTTCAGAGCCAGCAGAGGTCAAAATAAGCAGTAATGCAAACTCAGTCATAGACATAGATTTTCACTTGCAACTTTCTTAAACATATTTAACAGTGCATGAATTGTTGTCTAAAACAAAAAGAAAATGCCTTTTAGTGGCTGGATCTGGTTTTATCACATTCTGAATTGAACGTTGAAAATGAGCTTTTCAGAGCCAGCAGAGGTCAAAATAAGCAGTAATGCAAACTCAGTCATAGACAAAGATTTTCACTTGCAACTTGCTTTAACATGTTTAACAGTGCATGAAATGTTGTCTAAAACAAAAAGAATGATGCATTTTAGTAGCTGGATCTGGTTTTATCACATTCTGCAATGGACGTTGAAAATGAGCTTTACTCAGCCAGCAGAGATTAAAACAAGCAGTAATGCAAACTCAGTCAGAGACATAGATTTTCACTTGCAACTTTCTTAAACATATTTAACAGTTCATGAAATGTTGTCTAAAACAAAAAGAATGATGCATTTTTGTGGCTGGATCTGGTTTTATCACATTCTGAATTGAACGTTGAAAATGAGCTGTTCTCAGCCAGCAGAGGTCAGAATAAGCAGTAATGCAACCTCAGTCAGAGACATAGATTTCCACTTGCAACTTGCTTTAACATGTTTAACAGTGCATGAAATGTTGTCTAAAACAAAAAGAAAATGCTTTTTAGTGGCTGGATCTGGTTTTATCACATTCTGAATTGAACGTTGAAAATGAGCTTTTCAGAGCCAGCAGAGGTCAAAATAAGCAGTAATGCAAACTCAGTCATAGACATAGATTTTCACTTGCAACTTGCTTTAACATGTTTAACAGTGCATGAAATGTTGTCTATAACAAAAAGAAAATGCTTTTTAGTGACTGGATCTGGTTTTATCACATTCTGAATTGAACGTTGAAAATGAGCTTTTCAGAGCCAGCAGAGGTAAAAATAAGCAGTAATGCAAACTCAGTCATAGACATAGATTTTCACTTGCAACTTTCTTAAATATATTTAACAGTGCATGAAATGTTGTCTAAAACAAAAAAAAAAGCTTTTTAGTGGCTGGATCTGGTTTTATCACATTCTGAATTGAACGTTGAAAATGAGCTTTTCAGAGCCAGCAGAGGTCAAAATAAGCAGTAATGCAAACTCAGTCATAGACATAGATTTTCACTTGCAACTTGCTTTAACATGTTTAACAGTGCATGAAATGTTGTCTAAAACAAAAAGAATGATGCATTTTAGTAGCTGGATCTGGTTTTATCACATTCTGAATTGAACGTTGAAAATGAGCTGTTCTCAGCCAGCAGAGGTCAAAATAAGCAGTAATGCAAACTCAGTCATAGACATAGATTTCCACTTGCAACTTGCTTTAACATGTTTAACAGTGCATGAAATGTTGTCTAAAACAAAAAGAATGATGCATTTTAGTAGCTGTATCTGGTTTTATCACATTCTGAATTGAACGTTGAAAATGAGCTTTTCAGAGCCAGCAGTGGTCAAAATAAGCAGTAATGCAAACTCAGTCATAGACATAGATTTTCACTTGCAACTTTCTTAAACATATTTAACAGTGCATGAATTGTTGTCTAAAACAAAAAGAAAATGCTTTTTAGTGGCTGGATCTGGTTTTATCACATTCTGAATTGAACGTTGAAAATGAGCTTTTCAGAGCCAGCAGAGGTCAAAATAAGCAGTAATGCAAACTCAGTCATAGACATAGATTTTCACTTGCAACTTGCTTTAACATGTTTAACAGTGCATGAAATGTTGTCTAAAACAAAAAGAACGATGCATTTTAGTAGCTGGATCTGGTTTTATCACATTCTGAATTGAACGTTGAAAATGAGCTTTTCAGAGCCAGCAGAGGTCAAAATAAGCAGTTATGCAAACTCAGTCATAGACATAGATTTCCACTTGCAACTTGCTTTAACATGTTTAACAGTGCATGAAATGTTGTCTAAAACAAAAAGAAAATGCTTTTTAGTGGCTGGATCTGGTTTTATCACATTCTGAATTGAACGTTGAAAATGAGCTTTTCAGAGCCAGCAGAGGTCAAAATAAGCAGTAATGCAAACTCAGTCATAGACATAGATTTCCACTTGCAACTTGCTTTAACATGTTTAACAGTGCATGAAATGTTGTCTAAAACAAAAAGTTTGATGCATTTTAGTAGCTGGATCTGGTTTTATCACATTCTGAATTGAACGTTGAAAATGAGCTTTTCAGAGCCAGCAGAGGTCAAAATAAGCAGTAATGCAAACTCAGTCATATACATAGATTTTCACTTGCAACTTGCTTTAACATGTTTAACAGTGCATGAAATGTTTTCTAAAACAAAAAGTTTGATGCACTTTAGTAGCTGGATCTGGTTTTATCACATTCTGAATTGAACGTTGAAAATGAGCTTTTCAGAGCCAGCAGAGGTCAAAATAAGCAGTAATGCAAACTCAGTCATAGACATAGATTTTCACTTGCAACTTGCTTTAACATGTTTAACAATGCATGAAATATTGTCTAAAACAAAAAGAATGATGCATTTTAGTAGCTGGATCTGGTTTTATCACATTCTGAATTGAACGTTGAAAATGAGCTTTTCAGAGCCAGCAGAGGTCAAAATAAGCAGTAATGCAAACTCAGTCATAGACAAAGATTTTCACTTGCAACTTGCTTTAACATGTTTAACAGTGCATGAAATGTTGTCTAAAACAAAAAGAATGATGCATTTTAGTAGCTGGATCTGGTTTTATCACATTCTGCAATGGACGTTGAAAATGAGCTTTACTCAGCCAGCAGAGATTAAAACAAGCAGTAATGCAAACTCAGTCAGAGACATAGATTTTCACTTGCAACTTTCTTAAACATATTTAACAGTTCATGAAATGTTGTCTAAAACAAAAAGAATGATGCATTTTTGTGGCTGGATCTGGTTTTATCACATTCTGAATTTAATGTTGAAAATGAGCTGTTCTCAGCCAGCAGAGGTCAGAATAAGCAGTAATGCAACCTCAGTCAGAGACATAGATTTCCACTTGCAACTTGCTTTAACATGTTTAACAGTGCATGAAATGTTGTCTAAAACAAAAAGAAAGATGCATTTTAGTAGCTGGATCTGGTTTTATCACATTCTGAATTGAACGTTGAAAATGAGCTTTTCAGAGCCAGCAGAGGTCAAAATAAGCAGTATTGCAAACTCAGTCATAGACATAGATTTTCACTTGCAACTTGCTTTAACATGTTTAACAGTGCATGAAATGTTGTCTAAAACAAAAAGAATGATGCATTTTAGTAGCTGGATCTGGTTTTATCACATTCTGCATTGGACGTTGAAAATGAGCTTTACTCAGCCAGCAGAGGTCAAAATAAGCAGTAATGCAAACTCAGTCAGAGACATAGATTTCCACTTGCAACTTGCTTTAACATGTTTAACAGTGCATGAAATGTTGTCTAAAACAAAAAGAAAATGCTTTTTAGTGGCTGGATCTGGTTTTATCACATTCTGAATTGAACGTTGAAAATGAGTTGTTCTCAGCCAGCAGAGGTCAAAATAAGCAGTAATGCAAACTCAGTCAGAGACATAGATTTTCACTTGCAACTTGCTTTAACATGTTTAACAGTGCATGAAATGTTGTCTAAAACAAAAAGAAAATGCTTTTTAGTGGCTGGATCTGGTTTTATCACATTCTGAATTGAACGTTGAAAATGAGCTTTTCAGAGCCAGCAGAGGTCAAAATAAGCAGTAATGCAAACTCAGTCATAGACATAGATTTCCACTTGCAACTTGCTTTAACATGTTTAACAGTGCATGAAATGTTGTCTAAAACAAAAAGTTTGATGCATTTTAGTAGCTGGATCTGGTTTTATCACATTCTGAATTGAACGTTGAAAATGAGCTTTTCAGAGCCAGCAGAGGTCAAAATAAGCAGTAATGCAAACTCAGTCATATACATAGATTTTCACTTGCAACTTGCTTTAACATGTTTAACAGTGCATGAAATGTTTTCTAAAACAAAAAGTTTGATGCACTTTAGTAGCTGGATCTGGTTTTATCACATTCTGAATTGAACGTTGAAAATGAGCTTTTCAGAGCCAGCAGAGGTCAAAATAAGCAGTAATGCAAACTCAGTCAGAGACATAGATTTTCACTTGCAACTTGCTTTAACATGTTTAACAATGCATGAAATATTGTCTAAAACAAAAAGAATGATGCATTTTAGTAGCTGGATCTGGTTTTATCACATTCTGAATTGAACGTTGAAAATGAGCTTTTCAGAGCCAGCAGAGGTCAAAATAAGCAGTAATGCAAACTCAGTCATAGACATAGATTTTCACTTGCAACTTTCTTAAACATATTTAACAGTGCATGAATTGTTGTCTAAAACAAAAAGAAAATGCCTTTTAGTGGCTGGATCTGGTTTTATCACATTCTGAATTGAACGTTGAAAATGAGCTTTTCAGAGCCAGCAGAGGTCAAAATAAGCAGTAATGCAAACTCAGTCATAGACAAAGATTTTCACTTGCAACTTGCTTTAACATGTTTAACAGTGCATGAAATGTTGTCTAAAACAAAAAGAATGATGCATTTTAGTAGCTGGATCTGGTTTTATCACATTCTGCAATGGACGTTGAAAATGAGCTTTACTCAGCCAGCAGAGATTAAAACAAGCAGTAATGCAAACTCAGTCAGAGACATAGATTTTCACTTGCAACTTTCTTAAACACATTTAACAGTTCATGAAATGTTGTCTAAAACAAAAAGAATGATGCATTTTAGTAGCTGGATCTGGTTTTATCACATTCTGAATTAAACGTTGAAAATGAGCTTTTCAGAGCCAGCAGTGGTGAAAATAAGCAGTAATGCAAACTCAGTCATAGACATAGATTTTTACTTGCAACTTTCTTAAACATATTTAACAGTGCATGAATTGTTGTCTAAAACAAAAAGAAAATGCTTTTTAGTGGCTGGATCTGGTTTTATCACATTCTGAATTGAACGTTGAAAATGAGCTTTTCAGAGCCAGCAGAGGTCAAAATAAGCAGTAATGCAAACTCAGTCATAGACATAGATTTTCACTTGCAACTTGCTTTAACATGTTTAACAATGCATGAAATATTGTCTAAAACAAAAAGAATGATGCATTTTAGTAGCTGGATCTGGTTTTATCACATTCTGAATTGAACGTTGAAAATGAGCTTTTCAGAGCCAGCAGAGGTCAAAATAAGCAGTAATGCAAACTCAGTCATAGACATAGATTTTCACTTGCAACTTTCTTAAACATATTTAACAGTGCATGAATTGTTGTCTAAAACAAAAAGAAAATGCCTTTTAGTGGCTGGATCTGGTTTTATCACATTCTGAATTGAACGTTGAAAATGAGCTTTTCAGAGCCAGCAGAGGTCAAAATAAGCAGTAATGCAAACTCAGTCATATACATAGATTTTCACTTGCAACTTGCTTTAACATGTTTAACAGTGCATGAAATGTTGTCTAAAACAAAAAGTTTGATGCATTTTAGTAGCTGGATCTGGTTTTATCACATTCTGAATTGAATGTTGAAAATGAGCTGTTCTCAGCCAGCAGAGGTCAAAATAAGCAGTAATGCAAACTCAGTCAGAGACATAGATTTTCACTTGCAACTTGCTTTAACATGTTTAACAGTGCATGAAATGTTGTCTAAAACAAAAAGAAATTGCTTTTTAGTGGCTGGATCTGGTTTTATCACATTCTGAAAATGAGCTTTTCAGAGCCAGCAGAGGTCAAAATAAGCAGTAATGCAAACTCAGTCATAGACATAGATTTTCACTTGCAACTTGCTTTAACATGTTTAACAGTGCATGAAATGTAGTCTAAAACAAAAAGAATGATGCATTTTAGTAGCTGTATCTGGTTTTATCACATTCTGAATTGAACGTTGAAAATGAGCTTTTCAGAGCCAGCAGAGGTCAAAATAAGCAGTAATGCAAACTCAGTCATAGACATAGATTTTCACTTGCAACTTGCTTTAACATGTTTAACAGTGCATGAAATGTTGTCTAAAACAAAAAGAAAATGCTTTTTAGTGGCTGGATCTGGTTTTATCACATTCTGAATTGAACGTTGAAAATGAGCTTTTCAGAGCCAGCAGAGGTCAAAATAAGCAGTAATGCAAACTCAGTCATATACATAGATTTTCACTTGCAACTTGCTTTAACATGTTTAACAGTGCATGAACTGTTGTCTAAAACAAAAAGTTTGATGCATTTTAGTAGCTGGATCTGGTTTTATCACATTCTGAATTGAACGTTGAAAATGAGCTTTTCAGAGCCAGCAGAGGTCAAAATAAGCAGTAATGCAAACTCAGTCATAGACATAGATTTTCACTTGCAACTTGCTTTAACATGTTTAACAATGCATGAAATATTGTCTAAAACAAAAAGAATGATGCATTTTAGTAGCTGGATCTGGTTTTATCACATTCTGAATTGAACGTTGAAAATGAGCTTTTCAGAGCCAGCAGTGGTGAAAATAAGCAGTAATGCAAACTCAGTCATAGACATAGATTTTCACTTGCAACTTTCTTAAACATATTTAACAGTGCATGAATTGTTGTCTAAAACAAAAAGAAAATGCTTTTTAGTGGCTGGATCTGGTTTTATCACATTCTGAATTGAACAGTGAAAATGAGCTTTTCAGAGCCAGCAGAGGTCAAAATAAGCAGTAATGCAAACTCAGTCATAGACATAGATTTTCACTTGCAACTTGCTTTAACATGTTTAACAGTGCATGAAATGTTGTCTAAAACAAAAAGAATGATGCATTTTAGTAGCTGGATCTGGTTTTATCACATTCTGAATTGAACGTTGAAAATGAGCTTTTCAGAGCCAGCAGAGGTCAAAATAAGCAGTTATGCAAACTCAGTCATAGACATAGATTTCCACTTGCAACTTGCTTTAACATGTTTAACAGTGCATGAAATGTTGTCTAAAACAAAAAGAAAATGCTTTTTAGTGGCTGGATCTGGTTTTATCACATTCTGAATTGAACGTTGAAAATGAGCTTTTCAGAGCCAGCAGAGGTCAAAATAAGCAGTAATGCAAACTCAGTCATAGACATAGATTTCCACTTGCAACTTGCTTTAACATGTTTAACAGTGCATGAAATGTTGTCTAAAACAAAAAGTTTGATGCATTTTAGTAGCTGGATCTGGTTTTATCACATTCTGAATTGAACATTGAAAATTAGCTTTTCAGAGCCAGCAGAGGTCAAAATAAGCAGTAATGCAAACTCAGTCATATACATAGATTTTCACTTGCAACTTGCTTTAACATGTTTAACAGTGCATGAAATGTTGTCTAAAACAAAAAGTTTGATGCATTTTAGTAGCTGGATCTGGTTTTATCACATTCTGAATTGAATGTTGAAAATGAGCTGTTCTCAGCCAGCAGAGGTCAAAATAAGCAGTAATGCAAACTCAGTCAGAGACATAGATTTTCACTTGCAACTTGCTTTAACATGTTTAACAGTGCATGAAATGTTGTCTAAAACAAAAAGAAATTGCTTTTTAGTGGCTGGATCTGGTTTTATCACATTCTGAAAATGAGCTTTTCAGAGCCAGCAGAGGTCAAAATAAGCAATAATGCAAACTCAGTCATAGACATAGATTTTCAATTGCAACTTGCTTTAACATGTTTAACAGTGCATGAAATGTTGTCTAAAACAAAAAGAAAATGCTTTTTAGTGGCTGGATCTGGTTTTATCACATTCTGAATTGAACGTTGAAATGAGCTTTTCAGAGCCAGCAGAGGTCAAAATAAGCAGTAATGCAAACTCAGTCATATACATAGATTTTCACTTGCAACTTGCTTTAACATGTTTAAAAGTGCATGAAATGTTGTCTAAAACAAAAAGTTTGATGCATTTTAGTGGCTGGATCTGGTTTTATCACATTCTGAATTGAATGTTGAAAATGAGCTGTTCTCAGCCAGCAGAGGTCAAAATAAGCAGTAATGCAAACTCAGTCAGAGACATAGATTTTCACTTGCAACTTGCTTTAACATGTTTAACAGTGCATGAAATGTTGTCTAAAACAAAAAGAAATTGCTTTTTAGTGGCTGGATCTGGTTTTATCACATTCTGAAAATGAGCTTTTCAGAGCCAGCAGAGGTCAAAATAAGCAGTAATGCAAACTCAGTCAGAGACATAGATTTTCACTTGCAACTTGCTTTAACATGTTTAACAGTGCATGAAATGTTGTCTAAAACAAAAAGAATGATGCATTTTAGTAGCTGGATCTGGTTTTATCACATTCTGAATTGAACGTTGAAAATGAGCTTTTCAGAGCCAGCAGAGGTCAAAATAAGCAGTAATGCAAACTCAGTCATAGACATAGATTTTCACTTGCAACTTGCTTTAACATGTTTATCAGTGCATGAAATGTTGTCTAAAACAAAAAGAATGATGCTTTTTTGTGGCTGGATCTGGTTTTATCACATTCTGAATTGAACGTTGAAAATGAGTTGTTCTCAGCCAGCAGAGGTCAAAATAAGCAGTAATGCAAACTCAGTCAGAGACATAGATTTTCACTTGCAACTTGCTTTAACATGTTTAACAGTGCATGAAATGTTGTCTAAAACAAAAAGAATGATGCGTTTTAGTAGCTGGATCTGGTTTTATCACATTCTGAATTGAACGATGAAAATGAGCTTTTCAGAGCCAGCAGAGGTCAAAATAAGCAGTATTGCAAACTCAGTCATAGACATAGATTTTCACTTGCAACTTGCTTTAACATGTTTAACAGTGCATGAAATGTTGTCTAAAACAAAAAGAAAATGCTTTTTAGTGGCTGGATCTGGTTTTATCACATTCTGAATTGAACGTTGAAATGAGCTTTTCAGAGCCAGCAGAGGTCAAAATGCAAATGCAATGCAAACTTGCTTTAACATGTTTTAACATGTTTAACATGTTTTAACAGCCAGCAGAGGTCAAAATAAGCAGTAATGCAAACTCAGTCAGAGACATAGATTTTCACTTGCAACTTGCTTTAACATGTTTAACAGTGCATGAAATGTCTAAAACAAAAAGAAATTGCTTTTTAGTGGCTGGATCTGGTTTTATCACATTCTGAAAATGAGCTTTTCAGGGCCAGCAGAGGTCAAAATTAGCAGTAATGCAAACTCAGTCATAGACATAGATTTTCACTTGCAACTTGCTTTAACATGTTTAACAATGCATGAAATGTTGTCTAAAACAAAAAGAATGATGCTTTTTTGTGGCTTGATCTGGTTTTATCACATTCTGAATTGAACGTTGAAAATGAGTTGTTCTCAGCCAGCAGAGGTCAAAATAAGCAGTAATGCAAACTCAGTCAGAGACATAGATTTTCACTTGCAACTTGCTTTAACATGTTTAACAATGCATGAAATGTTGTCTAAAACAAAAAGAATGATGCATTTTAGTAGCTGGATCTGGTTTTATCACATTCTGAATTGAACGTTGAAAATGAGCTTTTCAGAGCCAGCAGAGGTCAAAATAAGCAGTAATGCAAACTCAGTCAGAGACATAGATTTTCACTTGCAACTTGCTTTAACATGTTTAACAGTGCATGAAATGTTGTCTAAAACAAAAAGAATGATGCATTTTAGTAGCTGGATCTGGTTTTATCACATTCTGATTTGAACGATGAAAATGAGCTTTTCAGAGCCAGCAGAGGTCAAAATAAGCAGTATTGCAAACTCAGTCATAGACATAGATTTTCACTTGCAACTTGCTTTAACATGTTTAACAGTGCATGAAATGTTGTCTAAAACAAAAAGAAAATGCTTTTTAGTGGCTGGATCTGGTTTTATCACATTCTGAATTGAACGTTGAAATGAGCTTTTCAGAGCCAGCAGAGGTCAAAATGCAAATGCAATGCAAACTTGCTTTAACATGTTTTAACATGTTTAACATGTTTTAACAGCCAGCAGAGGTCAAAATAAGCAGTAATGCAAACTCAGTCAGAGACATAGATTTTCACTTGCAACTTGCTTTAACATGTTTAACAGTGCATGAAATGTCTAAAACAAAAAGAAATTGCTTTTTAGTGGCTGGATCTGGTTTTATCACATTCTGAAAATGAGCTTTTCAGGGCCAGCAGAGGTCAAAATTAGCAGTAATGCAAACTCAGTCATAGACATAGATTTTCACTTGCAACTTGCTTTAACATGTTTAACAATGCATGAAATGTTGTCTAAAACAAAAAGAATGATGCTTTTTTGTGGCTTGATCTGGTTTTATCACATTCTGAATTGAACGTTGAAAATGAGTTGTTCTCAGCCAGCAGAGGTCAAAATAAGCAGTAATGCAAACTCAGTCAGAGACATAGATTTTCACTTGCAACTTGCTTTAACATGTTTAACAGTGCATGAAATGTTGTCTAAAACAAAAAGAATGATGCATTTTAGTAGCTGGATCTGGTTTTATCACATTCTGATTTGAACGTTGAAAATGAGCTTTTCGGAGCCAGCAGAGGTCAAAATAAGCAGTAATGCAAACTCAGTCATAGACATAGATTTTCACTTGCAACTTTCTTAAACATGTTTAACAGTGCATGAAATGTTGTCTAAAACAAAAAGAAAATGCTTTTTAGTGGCTGGATCTGGTTTTATCACATTCTGAATTGAACGTTGAAAATGAGCTTTTCAGAGCCAGCAGAGGTCAAAATAAGCAATAATGCAAACTCAGTCATAGACATAGATTTTCACTTGCAACGTGCTTTAACATGTTTAACAGTGCATGAAATGTTGTCTAAAACAAAAAGAATGATGCTTTTTTTGTGGCTGGATCTGGTTTTATCACATTCTGAATTGAACGTTGAAAATGAGTTGTTCTCAGCCAGCAGAGGTCAAAATAAGCAGTAATGCAAACTCAGTCAGAGACATAGATTTTCACTTGCAACTTGCTTTAACATGTTTAACAGTGCATGAAATGTTGTCTAAAACAAAAAGAATGATGCATTTTAGTAGCTGGATCTGGTTTTATCACATTCTGAATTGAACGTTGAAAATGAGCTTTTCAGAGCCAGCAGAGGTCAAAATAAGCAGTAATGCAAACTCAGTCATAGACATAGATTTTCACTTGCAACTTGCTTTAACATGTTTAACAGTGCATGAAATGTTGTCTAAAACAAAAAGAAAATGCTTTTTAGTGGCTGGATCTGGTTTTATCACATTCTGAATTGAACGTTGAAAATGAGCTTTTCAGAGCCAGCAGAGGTCAAAATAAGCAGTAATGCAAACTCAGTCATAGACATAGATTTTCACTTGCAACTTTCTTAAACATATTTAACAGTGCATGAAATGTTGTCTAAAACAAAAAGAAAATACTTTTTAGTGGCTGGATCTGGTTTTATCACATTCTGAATTGAACGTTGAAAATGAGCTTTTCAGAGCCAGCAGAGGTCAAAATAAGCAGTAATGCAAACTCAGTCATAGACATAGATTTTCACTTGCAACTTGCTTTAACATGTTTAACAGTGCATGAAATGTTGTCTAAAACAAAAAGAATGATGCATTTTAGTAGCTGGATCTGGTTTTATCACATTCTGAATTGAACGATGAAAATGAGCTTTTCAGAGCCAGCAGAGGTCAGAAAAAGCAGTAATGCAAACTCAGTCAGAGACATAGATTTTCACTTGCAACTTGCTTTAATATGTTTAACAGTGCATGAAATGTTGTCTAAAACAAAAAGAAAATGCTTTTTAGTGGCTGGATCTGGTTTTATCACATTCTGAATTGAACGTTGAAAATGAGCTGTTCTCAGCCAGCAGAGGTCAAAATAAGCAGTAATGCAAACTCAGTCATAGACATAGATTTTCACTTGCAACTTGCTTTAACATGTTTAACAGTGCATGAAATGTTGTCTAAAACAAAAAGAATGATGCACTTTTGAGGCTGGATCTGGTTTTATCACATTCTGAATTGAACGTTGAAAATGAGCTTTTCGGAGCCAGCAGAGGTCAGAATAAGCAGTAATGCAAACTCAGTCATAGACATAGATTTCCACTTGCAACTTGCTTTAACATGTTTAACAGTGCATAAAATGTTGTCTAAAACAAAAAGAATGATGCTTTTTTGTGGCTGGATCTGGTTTTATCACATTCTGAATTGAACGTTGAAAATGAGTTGTTCTCAGCCAGCAGAGGTCAAAATAAGCAGTAATGCAAACTCAGTCAGAGACATAGATTTTCACTTGCAACTTGCTTTAATATGTTTAACAGTGCATGAAATGTTGTCTAAAACAAAAAGAAAATGCTTTTTAGTGGCTGGATCTGGTTTTATCACATTCTGAATTGAACGTTGAAAATGAGCTTTTCAGAGCCAGCAGAGGTCAAAATAAGCAGTAATGCAAACTCAATCATAGACATAGATTTTCACTTGCAACTTGCTTTAACATGTTTAACAGTGCATGAAATGTTGTCTAAAACAAAAAGTTTGATGCATTTTAGTGGCTGGATCTGGTTTTATCACATTCTGAAAATGAGCTTTTCAGGGCCAGCAGAGGTCAAAATTAGCAGTAATGCAAACTCAGTCATAGACATAGATTTTCACTTGCAACTTGCTTTAACATGTTTAACAATGCATGAAATGTTGTCTAAAACAAAAAGAATGATGCTTTTTTGTGGCTTGATCTGGTTTTATCACATTCTGAATTGAACGTTGAAAATGAGTTGTTCTCAGCCAGCAGAGGTCAAAATAAGCAGTAATGCAAACTCAGTCAGAGACATAGATTTTCACTTGCAACTTGCTTTAACATGTTTAACAATGCATGAAATGTTGTCTAAAACAAAAAGAATGATGCATTTTAGTAGCTGGATCTGGTTTTATCACATTCTGAATTGAACGTTGAAAATGAGCTTTTCAGAGCCAGCAGAGGTCAAAATAAGCAGTAATGCAAACTCAGTCAGAGACATAGATTTTCACTTGCAACTTGCTTTAACATGTTTAACAGTGCATGAAATGTTGTCTAAAACAAAAAGAATGATGCATTTTAGTAGCTGGATCTGGTTTTATCACATTCTGATTTGAACGATGAAAATGAGCTTTTCAGAGCCAGCAGAGGTCAAAATAAGCAGTATTGCAAACTCAGTCATAGACATAGATTTTCACTTGCAACTTGCTTTAACATGTTTAACAGTGCATGAAATGTTGTCTAAAACAAAAAGAAAATGCTTTTTAGTGGCTGGATCTGGTTTTATCACATTCTGAATTGAACGTTGAAATGAGCTTTTCAGAGCCAGCAGAGGTCAAAATGCAAATGCAATGCAAACTTGCTTTAACATGTTTTAACATGTTTAACATGTTTTAACAGCCAGCAGAGGTCAAAATAAGCAGTAATGCAAACTCAGTCAGAGACATAGATTTTCACTTGCAACTTGCTTTAACATGTTTAACAGTGCATGAAATGTCTAAAACAAAAAGAAATTGCTTTTTAGTGGCTGGATCTGGTTTTATCACATTCTGAAAATGAGCTTTTCAGGGCCAGCAGAGGTCAAAATTAGCAGTAATGCAAACTCAGTCATAGACATAGATTTTCACTTGCAACTTGCTTTAACATGTTTAACAATGCATGAAATGTTGTCTAAAACAAAAAGAATGATGCTTTTTTGTGGCTTGATCTGGTTTTATCACATTCTGAATTGAACGTTGAAAATGAGTTGTTCTCAGCCAGCAGAGGTCAAAATAAGCAGTAATGCAAACTCAGTCAGAGACATAGATTTTCACTTGCAACTTGCTTTAACATGTTTAACAGTGCATGAAATGTTGTCTAAAACAAAAAGAATGATGCATTTTAGTAGCTGGATCTGGTTTTATCACATTCTGATTTGAACGTTGAAAATGAGCTTTTCGGAGCCAGCAGAGGTCAAAATAAGCAGTAATGCAAACTCAGTCATAGACATAGATTTTCACTTGCAACTTTCTTAAACATGTTTAACAGTGCATGAAATGTTGTCTAAAACAAAAAGAAAATGCTTTTTAGTGGCTGGATCTGGTTTTATCACATTCTGAATTGAACGTTGAAAATGAGCTTTTCAGAGCCAGCAGAGGTCAAAATAAGCAATAATGCAAACTCAGTCATAGACATAGATTTTCACTTGCAACGTGCTTTAACATGTTTAACAGTGCATGAAATGTTGTCTAAAACAAAAAGAATGATGCTTTTTTTGTGGCTGGATCTGGTTTTATCACATTCTGAATTGAACGTTGAAAATGAGTTGTTCTCAGCCAGCAGAGGTCAAAATAAGCAGTAATGCAAACTCAGTCAGAGACATAGATTTTCACTTGCAACTTGCTTTAACATGTTTAACAGTGCATGAAATGTTGTCTAAAACAAAAAGAATGATGCATTTTAGTAGCTGGATCTGGTTTTATCACATTCTGAATTGAACGTTGAAAATGAGCTTTTCAGAGCCAGCAGAGGTCAAAATAAGCAGTAATGCAAACTCAGTCATAGACATAGATTTTCACTTGCAACTTGCTTTAACATGTTTAACAGTGCATGAAATGTTGTCTAAAACAAAAAGAAAATGCTTTTTAGTGGCTGGATCTGGTTTTATCACATTCTGAATTGAACGTTGAAAATGAGCTTTTCAGAGCCAGCAGAGGTCAAAATAAGCAGTAATGCAAACTCAGTCATAGACATAGATTTTCACTTGCAACTTTCTTAAACATATTTAACAGTGCATGAAATGTTGTCTAAAACAAAAAGAAAATACTTTTTAGTGGCTGGATCTGGTTTTATCACATTCTGAATTGAACGTTGAAAATGAGCTTTTCAGAGCCAGCAGAGGTCAAAATAAGCAGTAATGCAAACTCAGTCATAGACATAGATTTTCACTTGCAACTTGCTTTAACATGTTTAACAGTGCATGAAATGTTGTCTAAAACAAAAAGAATGATGCATTTTAGTAGCTGGATCTGGTTTTATCACATTCTGAATTGAACGATGAAAATGAGCTTTTCAGAGCCAGCAGAGGTCAGAAAAAGCAGTAATGCAAACTCAGTCATAGACATAGATTTCCACTTGCAACTTGCTTTAACATGTTTAACAGTGCATAAAATGTTGTCTAAAACAAAAAGAATGATGCTTTTTTGTGGCTGGATCTGGTTTTATCACATTCTGAATTGAACGTTGAAAATGAGTTGTTCTCAGCCAGCAGAGGTCAAAATAAGCAGTAATGCAAACTCAGTCAGAGACATAGATTTTCACTTGCAACTTGCTTTAATATGTTTAACAGTGCATGAAATGTTGTCTAAAACAAAAAGAAAATGCTTTTTAGTCGCTGGATCTGGTTTTATCACATTCTGAATTGAACGTTGAAAATGAGCTGTTCTCAGCCAGCAGAGGTCAAAATAAGCAGTAATGCAAACTCAGTCATAGACATAGATTTTCACTTGCAACTTGCTTTAACATGTTTAACAGTGCATGAAATGTTGTCTAAAACAAAAAGAATGATGCACTTTTGAGGCTGGATCTGGTTTTATCACATTCTGAATTGAACGTTGAAAATGAGCTTTTCGGAGCCAGCAGAGGTCAGAATAAGCAGTAATGCAAACTCAGTCATAGACATAGATTTCCACTTGCAACTTGCTTTAACATGTTTAACAGTGCATAAAATGTTGTCTAAAACAAAAAGAATGATGCTTTTTTGTGGCTGGATCTGGTTTTATCACATTCTGAATTGAACGTTGAAAATGAGTTGTTCTCAGCCAGCAGAGGTCAAAATAAGCAGTAATGCAAACTCAGTCAGAGACATAGATTTTCACTTGCAACTTGCTTTAATATGTTTAACAGTGCATGAAATGTTGTCTAAAACAAAAAGAAAATGCTTTTTAGTGGCTGGATCTGGTTTTATCACATTCTGAATTGAACGTTGAAAATGAGCTTTTCAGAGCCAGCAGAGGTCAAAATAAGCAGTAATGCAAACTCAATCATAGACATAGATTTTCACTTGCAACTTGCTTTAACATAATTAACAGTGCATGAAATGTTGTCTAAAACAAAAAGTTTGATGCATTTTAGTGGCTGGATCTGGTTTTATCACATTCTGAATTGAACGATGAAAATGAGCTTTTCAGAGCCAGCAGAGGTCAGAATAAGCAGTAATGCAAACTCAGTCATAGACATAGATTTCCACTTGCAACTTGCTTTAACATGTTTAACAGTGCATAAAATGTTGTCTAAAACAAAAAGAATGATGCTTTTTTGTGGCTGGATCTGGTTTTATCACATTCTGAATTGAACGTTGAAAATGAGTTGTTCTCAGCCAGCAGAGGTCAAAATAAGCAGTAATGCAAACTCAGTCAGAGACATAGACTTTCACTTGCAACTTGCTTTAATATGTTTAACAGTGCAGGAAATGTTGTCTAAAACAAAAAGAAAATGCTTTTTAGTGGCTGGATCTGGTTTTATCACATTCTGAATTGAACGTTGAAAATGAGCTTTTCAGAGCCAGCAGAGGTCAAAATAAGCAGTAATGCAAACTCAGTCATAGACATAGATTTTCACTTGCAACTTGCTTCAACATGTTTAACAGTGCATGAAATGTTGTCTAAAACAAAAAGTTTGATGCATTTTAGTGGCTGGATCTGGTTTTATCACATTCTGAATTGAATGTTGAAAATGAGCTGTTCTCAGCCAGCAGAGGTCAAAATAAGCAGTAATGCAAACTCAGTCATAGACATAGATTTTCACTTGCAACTTGCTTTAACATGTTTAACAGTGCATGAAATGTTGTCTAAAACAAAAAGAATGATGCATTTTTGAGGCTGGATCTGGTTTTATCACATTCTGAATTGAACGTTGAAAATGAGCTTTTCGGAGCCAGCAGAGGTCAGAATAAGCAGTAATGCAAACTCAGTCATAGACATAGATTTCCACTTGCAACTTGCTTTAACATGTTTAACAGTGCATAAAATGTTGTCTAAAACAAAAAGAATGATGCTTTTTTGTGGCTGGATCTGGTTTTATCACATTCTGAATTGAACGTTGAAAATGAGTTGTTCTCAGCCAGCAGAGGTCAAAATAAGCAGTAATGCAAACTCAGTCAGAGACATAGATTTTCACTTGCAACTTGCTTTAACATGTTTAACAGTGCATGAAATGTTGTCTAAAACAAAAAGAAAATGCTTTTTAGTGGCTGGATCTGGTTTTATCACATTCTGAATTGAACGTTGAAAATGAGCTTTTCAGAGCCAGCAGAGGTCAAAATAAGCAGTAATGCAAACTCAGTCATAGACATAGATTTTCACTTGCAACTTGCTTTAACATGTTTAACAGTGCATGAAATGTTGTCTAAAACAAAAACTTTGATGCATTTTAGTGGCTGGATCTGGTTTTATCACATTCTGAATTGAATGTTGAAAATGAGCTGTTCTCAGCCAGCAGAGGTCCAAATAAGCAGTAATGCAAACTCAGTCATAGACATAGATTTTCACTTGCAACTTGCTTTAACATGTTTAACAGTGCATGAAATGTTGTCTAAAACAAAAAGAATTATGCACTTTTGAGGCTGGATCTGGTTTTATCACATTCTGAATTGAACGTTGAAAATGAGCTTTTCGGAGCCAGCAGAGGTCAGAATAAGCAGTAATGCAAACTCAGTCATAGACATAGATTTCCACTTGCAACTTGCTTTAACATGTTTAACAGTGCATAAAATGTTGTCTAAAACAAAAAGAATGATGCTTTTTTGTGGCTGGATCTGGTTTTATCACATTCTGAATTGAACGTTGAAAATGAGTTGTTCTCAGCTAGCAGAGGTCAAAATAAGCAGTAATGCAAACTCAGTCAGAGACATAGATTTTCACTTGCAACTTGCTTTAATATGTTTAACAGTGCATGAAATGTTGTCTAAAACAAAAAGAAAATGCTTTTTAGTGGCTGGATCTGGTTTTATCACATTCTGAATTGAACGTTGAAAATGAGCTTTTCAGAGCCAGCAGAGGTCAAAATAAGCAGTAATGCAAACTCAGTCATAGACATAGATTTTCACTTGCAACTTGCTTTAACATGTTTAACAGTGCATGAAATGTTGTCTAAAACAAAAAGTTTGATGCATTTTAGTGGCTGGATCTGGTTTTATCACATTCTGAATTGAATGTTGAAAATGAGCTGTTCTCAGCCAGCAGAGGTCAAAATAAGCAGTAATGCAAACTCAGTCATAGACATAGATTTTCACTTGCAACTTGCTTTAACATGTTTAACAGTGCATGAAATGTTGTCTAAAACAAAAAGAATGATGCATTTTTGAGGCTGGATCTGGTTTTATCACATTCTGAATTGAACGTTGAAAATGAGCTTTTCGGAGCCAGCAGAGGTCAGAATAAGCAGTAATGCAAACTCAGTCATAGACATAGATTTCCACTTGCAACTTGCTTTAACATGTTTAACAGTGCATAAAATGTTGTCTAAAACAAAAAGAATGATGCTTTTTTGTGGCTGGATCTGGTTTTATCACATTCTGAATTGAACGTTGAAAATGAGTTGTTCTCAGCCAGCAGAGGTCAAAATAAGCAGTAATGCAAACTCAGTCAGAGACATAGATTTTCACTTGCAACTTGCTTTAATATGTTTAACAGTGCATGAAATGTTGTCTAAAACAAAAAGAAAATGCTTTTTAGTGGCTGGATCTGGTTTTATCACATTCTGAATTGAACGTTGAAAATGAGCTTTTCAGAGCCAGCAGAGGTCAAAATAAGCAGTAATGCAAACTCAGTCATAGACATAGATTTTCACTTGCAACTTGCTTTAACATGTTTAACAGTGCATGAAATGTTGTCTAAAACAAAAAGTTTGATGCATTTTAGTGGCTGGATCTGGTTTTATCACATTCTGAATTGAATGTTGAAAATGAGCTGTTCTCAGCCAGCAGAGGTCAAAATAAGCAGTAATGCAAACTCAGTCATAGACATAGATTTTAACTTGCAACTTGCTTTAACATGTTTAACAGTGCATGAAATGTTGTCTAAAACAAAAAGAATGATGCATTTTTGAGACTGGATCTGGTTTTATCACATTCTGAATTGAACGTTGAAAATGAGCTTTTCGGAGCCAGCAGAGGTCAAAATAAGCAGTAATGCAAACTCAGTCAGAGACATAGAATTTCACTTGCAACTTGCTTCAACATGTTTAACAGTGCATGAAATGTTGTCTAAAACAAAAAGAAAATGCTTTTTAGTGGCTGGATCTGGTTTTATCACATTCTGAATTGAACGTTGAAAATGAGCTTTTCAGAGCCAGCAGAGGTCAGAATAAGCAGTAATGCAAACTCAGTCATAGACATAGATTTTCACTTGCAACGTGCTTTAACATGTTTAACAGTGCATGAAATGTTGTCTAAAACAAAAAGAATGATGCTTTTTTTGTGGCTGGATCTGGTTTTATCACATTCTGAATTGAATGTTGAAAATGAGTTGTTCTCAGCCAGCAGAGGTCAAAATAAGCAGTAATGCAAACTCAGTCAGAGACATAGATTTTCACTTGCAACTTGCTTTAACATGTTTAACAGTGCATGAAATGTTGTCTAAAACAAAAAGAATGATGCATTTTAGTAGCTGGATCTGGTTTTATCACATTCTGAATTGAACGTTGAAAATGAGCTTTTCAGAGCCAGCAGAGGTCAAAATAAGCAGTAATGCAAACTCAGTCATAGACATAGATTTTCACTTGCAACTTGCTTTAACATGTTTAACAGTGCATGAAATGTTGTCTAAAACAAAAAGAATGATGCTTTTTTGTGGCTGGATCTGGTTTTATCACATTCTGAATTGAACGTTGAAAATGAGTTGTTCTCAGCCAGCAGAGGTCAAAATAAGCAGTAATGCAAACTCAGTCAGAGACATAGATTTTCACTTGCAACTTGCTTTAACATGTTTAACAGTGCATGAAATGTTGTCTAAAACAAAAACAAAATGCTTTTTAGTGGCTGGATCTGGTTTTATCACATTCTGAATTGAACATTGAAAATTAGCTTTTCAGAGCCAGCAGAGGTCAAAATAAGCAGTAATGCAAACTCAGTCATAGACATAGATTTTCACTTGCAACTTGCTTTAACATGTTTAACAGTGCATGAAATGTTGTCTAAAACAAAAAGAAAGATGCATTTTAGTAGCTGGATCTGGTTTTATCACATTCTGAATTGAACGTTGAAAATGAGCTTTTCAGAGCCAGCAGAGGTCAAAATAAGCAGTATTGCAAACTCAGTCATAGACATAGATTTTCACTTGCAACTTGCTTTAACATGTTTAACAGTGCATGAAATGTTGTCTAAAACAAAAAAAACTGCTTTTTAGTGGCTGGATCTGGTTTTATCACATTCTGAATTGAACGTTGAAAATGAGCTTTTCAGAGCCAGCAGAGGTCAAAATAGCAGTAATGCAAACTCAGTCATATACATAGATTTTCACTTGCAACTTGCTTTAACATGTTTAACATTGCATGAAATGTTGTCTAAAACAAAAAGTTGGATGCATTTTAGTGGCTGGATCTGGTTTTATCACATTCTGAATTGAATGTTGAAAATGAGCTGTTCTCAGCCAGCAGAGGTCAAAATAAGCAGTAATGCAAACTCAGTCAGAGACATAGATTTTCACTTGCAACTTGCTTTAACATGTTTAACAGTGCATGAAATGTTGTCTAAAACAAAAAGAATTTGCTTTTTAGTGGCTGGATCTGGTTTTATCACATTCTGAAAATGAGCTTTTCAGAGCCAGCAGAGGTCAAAATAAGCAGTAATGCAAATTCAGTCATAGACATAGATTTTCACTTGCAACTTGCTTTAACATGTTTAACAATGCATGAAATATTGTCTAAAACAAAAAGAATGATGCTTTTTTTGTGGCTGGATCTGGTTTTATCACATTCTGAATTGAACGTTGAAAATGAGTTGTTCTCAGCCAGCAGAGGTCAAAATAAGCAGTAATGCAAACTCAGTCAGAGACATAGATTTTCACTTGCAACTTGCTTTAACATGTTTACCAGTGCATGAAATGTTGTCTAAAACAAAAAGAAAATGCTTTTTAGTGGCTGGATCTGGTTTTATCACATTCTGAATTGAAGGTTGAAAATGAGCTTTTCAGAGCCAGCAGAGGTCAAAATAAGCAGTAATGCAAACTCAGTCATAGACATAGATTTTCACTTGCAACTTGCTTTAACATGTTTAACAGTGCATGAAATGTTGTCTAAAACAAAAAGAATGATGCATTTTAGTAGCTGGATCTGGTTTTATCACATTCTGAATTGAACATTGAAAATGAGCTTTTCAGAGCCAGCAGAGGTCAAAATAAGCAGTAATGCAAACTCAGTCATAGACATAGATTTTCACTTGCAACTTTCTTAAACATATTTAACAGTGCATGAATTGTTGTCTAAAACAAAAAGAAAATGCTTTTTAGTTGCTGGATCTGGTTTTATCACATTCTGAATTGAACGTTGAAAATGAGCTTTTCAGAGCCAGCAGAGGTCAAAATAAGCAGTAATGCAAACTCGGTCATAGACATTGATTTTCACTTGCAATTTTCTTAAACATATTTAACAGTGCATGAAATGTTGTCTAAAACAAAAAGAAAATGCTTTTTAGTGGCTGGATCAGGTTTTATTACATTCTGAATTGAACGTTGAAAATGAGCTTTTCAGAGCCAGCAGAGGTCAAAATAAGCAGTAATGCAAACTCAGTCATAGACATAGATTTCCACTTGCAACTTGCTTTAACATGTTTAACAGTGCATGAAGTGTTGTCTAAAACAAAAAGAATTATGCTTTTTTGTGGCTGGATCTGGTTTTATCACATTCTGAATTGAACATTGAAAATGAGTTGTTCTCAGCCAGCAGAGGTCAAAATAAGCAGTAATGCAAACTCAGTCAGAGACATAGATTTTCACTTGCAACTTGCTTTAACATGTTTAACAGTGCATGAAATGTTGTCTAAAACAAAAAGAAAATGCTTTTTAGTGGCTGGATCTGGTTTTATCACATTCTGAATTGAACGTTGAAAATGAGCTTTTCAGAGCCAGCAGAGGTCAAAATAAGCAGTAATGCAAACTCAGTCATAGACATAGATTTTCACTTGCAACTTGCTTTAACATTTTTAACAGTGCATGAAATGTTGTCTAAAACAAAAAGAATGATGCATTTTAGTAGCTGGATCTGGTTTTATCACATTCTGAATTGAACGTTGAAAATGAGCTTTTCAGAGCCAGCAGAGGTCAAAATAAGCAGTATTGCAAACTCAGTCATAGACATAGATTTTCACTTGCAACTTGCTTTAACATGTTTAACAGTGCATGAAATGTTGTCTAAAACAAAAAAAAAATGCTTTTTAGTGGCTGGATCTGGTTTTATCACATTCTGAATTGAACGTTGAAAATGAGCTTTTCAGAGCCAGCAGAGGTCAAAATAGCAGTAATGCAAACTCAGTCAGAGACATAGATTTTCACTTGCAACTTGCTTTAACATGTTTAACAGTGCATGAAATGTTGTCTAAAACAAAAAGTTTGATGCATTTTAGTGGCTGGATCTGGTTTTATCACATTCTGAATTGAATGTTGAAAATGAGCTGTTCTCAGCCAGCTGAGGTCAAAATAAGCAGTAATGCAAACTCAGTCAGAGACATAGATTTTCACTTGCAACTTGCTTTAACATGTTTAACAGTGCATGAAATGTTATCTAAAACAAAAAGAAATTGCTTTTTAGTGGCTGGATCTGGTTTTATCACATTCTGAAAATGAGCTTTTCAGAGCCAGCAGATGTCAAAATAAGCAGTAATGCAAACTCAGTCATAGACATAGATTTTCACTTGCAACTTGCTTTAACATGTTTAACAATGCATGAAATATTGTCTAAAACAAAAAGAATGATGCTTTTTTTGTGGCTGGATCTGGTTTTATCACATTCTGAATTGAACGTTGAAAATGAGTTGTTCTTAGCCAGCAGAGGTCAAAATAAGCAGTAATGCAAACTCAGTCATAGACATAGATTTTCACTTGCAACTTGCTTTAACATGTTTACCAGTGCATGAAATGTTGTCTAAAACAAAAAGAAAATGCTTTTTAGTGGCTGGATCTGGTTTTATCACATTGTGAATTGAAGGTTGAAAATGAGCTTTTCAGAGCCAGCAGAGGTCAAAATAAGCAGTAATGCAAACTCAGTCAGAGACATAGATTTTCACTTGCAACTTGCTTTAACATGTTTAACAGTGCATGAAATGTTGTCTAAAACAAAAAGAATGATGCATTTTAGTAGCTGGATCTGGTTTTATCACATTCTGAATTGAACGTTGAAAATGAGCTTTTCAGAGCCAGCAGAGGTCAAAATAAGCAGTAATGCAAACTCAGTCATAGACATAGATTTCCACTTGCAACTTGCTTTAACGTGTTTAACAGTGCATGAAATGTTGTCTAAAACAAAAAGTTTGATGCATTTTAGGGGCTGGATCTGGTTTTATCACATTCTGAATTGAACGTTGAAAATTAGCTTTTCAGAGCCAGCAGAGGTCAAAATAAGCAGTAATGCAAACTCAGTCATAGACATAGATTTTCACTTGCAACTTGCTTTAACATGTTTAACAGTGCATGAAATGTAGTCTAAAACAAAAAGAATGATGCATTTTAGTAGCTGGATCTGGTTTTATCACATTCTGAAATGAACGTTGAAACTGAGCTTTTCAGAGCCAGCAGAGGTCAAAATAAGCAGTAATGCAAACTCAGTCATAGACATAGATTTTCACTTGCAACTTGCTTTAACATGTTTAACAGTGCATGAAATGTTGTCTAAAACAAAAAGTTTGATGCATTTTAGTAGCTGGATCTGGTTTTATCACATTCTGAATTGAACGTTGAAAATGAGCTTTTCAGAGCCAGCAGAGGTCAAAATAAGCAGTAATGCAAACTCAGTCATAGACATAGATTTTCACTTGCAACTTGCTTTAACATGTTTAACAATGCATGAAATATTGTCTAAAACAAAAAGAATGATGCATTTTAGTAGCTGGATCTGGTTTTATCACATTCTGAATTGAACGTTGAAAATGAGCTTTTCAGAGCCAGCAGAGGTCAAAATAAGCAGTAATGCAAACTCAGTCATAGACATAGATTTTCACTTGCAACTTTCTTAAACATATTTAACAGTGCATGAATTGTTGTCTAAAACAAAAAGAAAATGCTTTTTAGTGGCTGGATCTGGTTTTATCACATTCTGAATTGAACGTTGAAAATGAGCTTTTCAGAGCCAGCAGAGGTCAAAATAAGCAGTAATGCAAACTCAGTCATAGACATAGATTTTCACTTGCAACTTGCTTTAACATGTTTAACAGTGCATGAAATGTTGTCTAAAACAAAAAGTTTGATGCATTTTAGTAGCTGGATCTGGTTTTATCACATTCTGAATTGAATGTTGAAAATGAGCTGTTCTCAGCCAGCAGAGGTCAAAATAAGCAGTAATGCAAACTCAGTCAGAGACATAGATTTTCACTTGCAACTTGCTTTAACATGTTTAACAGTGCATGAAATGTTGTCTAAAACAAAAAGTTTGATGCATTTTAGGGGCTGGATCTGGTTTTATCACATTCTGAATTGAACGTTGAAAATGAGCTTTTCAGAGCCAGCAGAGGTCAAAATAAGCAGTAATGCAAACTCAGTCATATACATAGATTTTCACTTGCAACTTGCTTTAACATGTTTAACAGTGCATGAAATGTTGTCTAAAACAAAAAGTTTGATGCATTTTAGTAGCTGGATCTGGTTTTATCACATTCTGAATTGAATGTTGAAAATGAGCTGTTCTTAGCCAGTAGAGGTCAAAATAAGCAGTAATGCAAACTCAGTCAGAGACATAGATTTTCACTTGCAACTTGCTTTAACATGTTTAACAGTGCATGAAATGTTGTCTAAAACAAAAAGAAATTGCTTTTTAGTGGCTGGATCTGGTTTTATCACATTCTGAAAATGAGCTTTTCAGAGCCAGCAGAGGTCAAAATAAGCAGTAATGCAAACTCAGTCATAGACATAGATTTTCACTTGCAACTTGCTTTAACATGTTTAACAATGCATGAAATATTGTCTAAAACAAAAAGAATGATGCATTTTAGTAGCTGGATCTGGTTTTATCACATTCTGAATTGAACGTTGAAAATGAGCTTTTCAGAGCCAGCAGAGGTCAAAATAAGCAGTAATGCAAACTCAGTCATAGACATAGATTTTCACTTGCAACTTTCTTAAACATATTTAACAGTGCATGAATTGTTGTCTAAAACAAAAAGAAAATGCTTTTTAGTGGCTGGATCTGGTTTTATCACATTCTGAATTGAACGTTGAAAATGAGCTTTTCAGAGCCAGCAGAGGTCAAAATAAGCAGTAATGCAAACTCAGTCATAGACATAGATTTTCACTTGCAACTTGCTTTAACATGTTTAACAATGCATGAAATATTGTCTAAAACAAAAAGAATGATGCATTTTAGTAGCTGGATCTGGTTTTATCACATTCTGAATTGAACGTTGAAAATGAGCTTTTCAGAGCCAGCAGAGGTCAAAATAAGCAGTAATGCAAACTCAGTCAGAGACATAGATTTTCACTTGCAACTTTCTTAAACATATTTAACAGTGCATGAATTGTTGTCTAAAACAAAAAGAAAATGCTTTTTAGTGGCTGGATCTGGTTTTATCACATTCTGAATTGAACGTTGAAAATGAGCTTTTCAGAGCCAGCAGAGGTCAGAATAAGCAGTAATGCAAACTCAGTCATAGACATAGATTTCCACTTGCAACTTGCTTTAACATGTTTAACAGTGCATGAAATGTTGTCTAAAACAAAAAGAATGATGCATTTTAGTAGCTGGATCTGGTTTTATCACATTCTGAATTGAACGTTGAAAATGAGCTTTTCAGAGCCAGCAGAGGTCAAAATAAGCAGTAATGCAAACTCAGTCATAGACATAGATTTTCACTTGCAACTTGCTTTAACATGTTTAACAGTGCATGAAATGTTGTCTAAAACAAAAAGTTTGATGCATTTTAGTAGCTGGATCTGGTTTTATCACATTCTGAATTGAACGTTGAAAATGAGCTTTTCAGAGCCAGCAGAGGTCAAAATAAGCAGTAATGCAAACTCAGTCATATACATAGATTTTCACTTGCAACTTGCTTTAACATGTTTAACAGTGCATGAAATGTTGTCTAAAACAAAAAGTTTGATGCATTTTAGTAGCTGGATCTGGTTTTATCACATTCTGAATTGAACGTTGAAAATGAGCTTTTCAGAGCCAGCAGAGGTCAAAATAAGCAGTAATGCAAACTCAGTCATAGACATAGATTTTCACTTGCAACTTGCTTTAACATGTTTAACAATGCATGAAATATTGTCTAAAACAAAAAGAATGATGCATTTTAGTAGCTGGATCTGGTTTTATCACATTCTGAATTGAACGTTGAAAATGAGCTTTTCAGAGCCAGCAGAGGTCAAAATAAGCAGTAATGCAAACTCAGTCAGAGACATAGATTTTCACTTGCAACTTTCTTAAACATATTTAACAGTGCATGAATTGTTGTCTAAAACAAAAAGAAAATGCTTTTTAGTGGCTGGATCTGGTTTTATCACATTCTGAATTGAACGTTGAAAATGAGCTTTTCAGAGCCAGCAGAGGTCAAAATAAGCAGTAATGCAAACTCAGTCATAGACATAGATTTTCATTTGCAACTTGCTTTAACATGTTTAACAGTGCATGAAATGTTGTCTAAAACAAAAAGAATGATGCATTTTAGTAGCTGGATCTGGTTTTATCACATTCTGAATTGAACGTTGAAAATGAGCTTTTCAGAGCCAGCAGAGGTCAAAATAAGCAGTCATGCAAACTCAGTCATAGACATAGATTTTCACTTGCAACTTGCTTTAACATGTTTAACAGTGCATGAAATGTAGTCTAAAACAAAAAGAATGATGCATTTTAGTAGCTGGATCTGGTTTTATCACATTCTGAAATGAACGTTGAAAATGAGCTTTTCAGAGCCAGCAGAGGTCAAAATAAGCAGTAATGCAAACTCAGTCATAGACATAGATTTTCATTTGCAACTTGCTTTAACATGTTTAACAGTGCATGAAATGTTGTCTAAAACAAAAAGAATGATGCATTTTAGTAGCTGGATCTGGTTTTATCACATTCTGAATTGAACGTTGAAAATGAGCTTTTCAGAGCCAGCAGAGGTCAAAATAAGCAGTCATGCAAACTCAGTCATAGACATAGATTTCCACTTGCAACTTGCTTTAACATGTTTAACAGTGCATGAAATGTTGTCTAAAACAAAAAGAATGATGCATTTTAGTAGCTGTATCTGGTTTTATCACATTCTGAATTGAACGTTGAAAATGAGCTTTTCAGAGCCAGCAGAGGTCAAAATAAGCAGTAATGCAAACTCAGTCATAGACATAGATTTTCACTTGCAACTTGCTTTAACATGTTTAACAGTGCATGAAATGTTGTCTAAAACAAAAAGAAAATGCTTTTTAGTGGCTGGATCTGGTTTTATCACATTCTGAATTGAACGTTGAAAATGAGCTTTTCAGAGCCAGCAGAGGTCAAAATAAGCAGTAATGCAAACTCAGTCATAGACATAGATTTTCACTTGCAACTTGCTTTAACATGTTTAACAGTGCATGAAATGTTGTCTAAAACAAAAAGTTTGATGCATTTTAGTAGCTGGATCTGGTTTTATCACATTCTGAATTGAACGTTGAAAATGAGCTTTTCAGAGCCAGCAGAGGTCAAAATAAGCAGTAATGCAAACTCAGTCATATACATAGATTTTCACTTGCAACTTGCTTTAACATGTTTAACAGTGCATGAAATGTTGTCTAAAACAAAAAGTTTGATGCATTTTAGTAGCTGGATCTGGTTTTATCACATTCTGAATTGAACGTTGAAAATGAGCTTTTCAGAGCCAGCAGAGGTCAAAATAAGCAGTAATGCAAACTCAGTCATAGACATAGATTTTCACTTGCAACTTGCTTTAACATGTTTAACAATGCATGAAATATTGTCTAAAACAAAAAGAATGATGCTTTTTAGTAGCTGGATCTGGTTTTATCACATTCTGAATTGAACGTTGAAAATGAGCTTTTCAGAGCCAGCAGAGGTCAAAATAAGCAGTAATGCAAACTCAGTCAGAGACATAGATTTTCACTTGCAACTTTCTTAAACATATTTAACAGTGCATGAATTGTTGTCTAAAACAAAAAGAAAATGCTTTTTAGTGGCTGGATCTGGTTTTATCACATTCTGAATTGAACGTTGAAAATGAGCTTTTCAAGAGCCAGCAGAGGTCAAAATAAGCAGTAATGCAAACTCAGTCATAGACATAGATTTTCATTTGCAACTTGCTTTAACATGTTTAACAGTGCATGAAATGTTGTCTAAAACAAAAAGAATGATGCATTTTAGTAGCTGGATCTGGTTTTATCACATTCTGAATTGAACGTTGAAAATGAGCTTTTCAGAGCCAGCAGAGGTCAAAATAAGCAGTCATGCAAACTCAGTCATAGACATAGATTTCCACTTGCAACTTGCTTTAACATGTTTAACAGTGCATGAAATGTTGTCTAAAACAAAAAGAATGATGCATTTTAGTAGCTGGATCTGGTTTTATCACATTCTGAATTGAACGTTGAAAATGAGCTTTTCAGAGCCAGCAGAGGTCAAAATAAGCAGTAATGCAAACTCAGTCATAGACATAGATTTTCACTTGCAACTTGCTTTAACATGTTTAACAGTGCATGAAATGTTGTCTAAAACAAAAAGTTTGATGCATTTTAGTAGCTGGATCTGGTTTTATCACATTCTGAATTGAACGTTGAAAATGAGCTTTTCAGAGCCAGCAGAGGTCAAAATAAGCAGTAATGCAAACTCAGTCATATACATAGATTTTCACTTGCAACTTGCTTTAACATGTTTAACAGTGCATGAAATGTTGTCTAAAACAAAAAGTTTGATGCATTTTAGTAGCTGGATCTGGTTTTATCACATTCTGAATTGAACGTTGAAAATGAGCTTTTCAGAGCCAGCAGAGGTCAAAATAAGCAGTAATGCAAACTCAGTCATAGACATAGATTTTCACTTGCAACTTGCTTTAACATGTTTAACAATGCATGAAATATTGTCTAAAACAAAAAGAATGATGCATTTTAGTAGCTGGATCTGGTTTTATCACATTCTGAATTGAACGTTGAAAATGAGCTTTTCAGAGCCAGCAGAGGTCAAAATAAGCAGTAATGCAAACTCAGTCAGAGACATAGATTTTCACTTGCAACTTTCTTAAACATATTTAACAGTGCATGAATTGTTGTCTAAAACAAAAAGAAAATGCTTTTTAGTGGCTGGATCTGGTTTTATCACATTCTGAATTGAACGTTGAAAATGAGCTTTTCAGAGCCAGCAGAGGTCAAAATAAGCAGTAATGCAAACTCAGTCATAGACATAGATTTTCATTTGCAACTTGCTTTAACATGTTTAACAGTGCATGAAATGTTGTCTAAAACAAAAAGAATGATGCATTTTAGTAGCTGGATCTGGTTTTATCACATTCTGAATTGAACGTTGAAAATGAGCTTTTCAGAGCCAGCAGAGGTCAAAATAAGCAGTCATGCAAACTCAGTCATAGACATAGATTTTCACTTGCAACTTGCTTTAACATGTTTAACAGTGCATGAAATGTAGTCTAAAACAAAAAGAATGATGCATTTTAGTAGCTGGATCTGGTTTTATCACATTCTGAAATGAACGTTGAAAATGAGCTTTTCAGAGCCAGCAGAGGTCAAAATAAGCAGTAATGCAAACTCAGTCATAGACATAGATTTTCACTTGCAACTTGCTTTAACATGTTTAACAATGCATGAAATATTGTCTAAAACAAAAAGAATGATGCATTTTAGTAGCTGGATCTGGTTTTATCACATTCTGAATTGAACGTTGAAAATGAGCTTTTCAGAGCCAGCAGAGGTCAAAATAAGCAGTAATGCAAACTCAGTCATAGACATAGATTTTCACTTGCAACTTTCTTAAACATATTTAACAGTGCATGAATTGTTGTCTAAAACAAAAAGAAAATGCTTTTTAGTGGCTGGATCTGGTTTTATCACATTCTGAATTGAACGTTGAAAATGAGCTTTTCAGAGCCAGCAGAGGTCAAAATAAGCAGTAATGCAAACTCAGTCATATACATAGATTTTCACTTGCAACTTGCTTTAACATGTTTAACAGTGCATGAAATGTTGTCTAAAACAAAAAGTTTGATGCATTTTAGTAGCTGGATCTGGTTTTATCACATTCTGAATTGAACGTTGAAAATGAGCTTTTCAGAGCCAGCAGAGGTCAAAATAAGCAGTAATGCAAACTCAGTCATAGACATAGATTTTCACTTGCAACTTGCTTTAACATGTTTAACAATGCATGAAATATTGTCTAAAACAAAAAGAATGATGCATTTTAGTAGCTGGATCTGGTTTTATCACATTCTGAATTGAACGTTGAAAATGAGCTTTTCAGAGCCAGCAGAGGTCAAAATAAGCAGTAATGCAAACTCAGTCAGAGACATAGATTTTCACTTGCAACTTTCTTAAACATATTTAACAGTGCATGAATTGTTGTCTAAAACAAAAAGAAAATGCTTTTTAGTGGCTGGATCTGGTTTTATCACATTCTGAATTGAACGTTGAAAATGAGCTTTTCAGAGCCAGCAGAGGTCAAAATAAGCAGTAATGCAAACTCAGTCATAGACATAGATTTTCATTTGCAACTTGCTTTAACATGTTTAACAGTGCATGAAATGTTGTCTAAAACAAAAAGAATGATGCATTTTAGTAGCTGGATCTGGTTTTATCACATTCTGAATTGAACGTTGAAAATGAGCTTTTCAGAGCCAGCAGAGGTCAAAATAAGCAGTCATGCAAACTCAGTCATAGACATAGATTTTCACTTGCAACTTGCTTTAACATGTTTAACAGTGCATGAAATGTAGTCTAAAACAAAAAGAATGATGCATTTTAGTAGCTGGATCTGGTTTTATCACATTCTGAAATGAACGTTGAAAATGAGCTTTTCAGAGCCAGCAGAGGTCAAAATAAGCAGTAATGCAAACTCAGTCATAGACATAGATTTTCACTTGCAACTTGCTTTAACATGTTTAACAATGCATGAAATATTGTCTAAAACAAAAAGAATGATGCATTTTAGTAGCTGGATCTGGTTTTATCACATTCTGAATTGAACGTTGAAAATGAGCTTTTCAGAGCCAGCAGAGGTCAAAATAAGCAGTAATGCAAACTCAGTCATAGACATAGATTTTCACTTGCAACTTTCTTAAACATATTTAACAGTGCATGAATTGTTGTCTAAAACAAAAAGAAAATGCTTTTTAGTGGCTGGATCTGGTTTTATCACATTCTGAATTGAACGTTGAAAATGAGCTTTTCAGAGCCAGCAGAGGTCAAAATAAGCAGTAATGCAAACTCAGTCATAGACATAGATTTTCACTTGCAACTTGCTTTAACATGTTTAACAATGCATGAAATGTTGTCTAAAACAAAAAGAATGATGCATTTTAGTAGCTGGATCTGGTTTTATCACATTCTGAATTGAACGATGAAAATGAGCTTTTTAGAGCCAGCAGAGGTCAGAATAAGCAGTAATGCAAACTCAGTCATAGACATAGATTTCCACTTGCAACTTGCTTTAACATGTTTAACAGTGCATGAAATGTTGTCTAAAACAAAAAGAATGATGCTTTTTAGTGGCTGGATCTGGTTTTATCACATTCTGAATTGAACGTTGAAAATGAGTTGTTCTCAGCCAGCAGAGGTCAAAATAAGCAGTAATGCAAACTCAGTCAGAGACATAGATTTTCACTTGCAACTTGCTTTAACATGTTTAACAGTGCATGAAATGTTGTCTAAAACAAAAAGAAAATGCTTTTTAGTGGCTGGATCTGGTTTTATCACATTCTGAATTGAATGTTGAAAATGAGCTTTTCAGAGCCAGCAGAGGTCAAAATAAGCAGTAATGCAAACTCAGTCATAGACATAGATTTTCACTTGCAACTTGCTTTAACATGTTTAACAATGCATGAAATATTGTCTAAAAAAAAAAAAGAATGATGCATTTTAGTAGCTGGATCTGGTTTTATCACATTCTGAATTGAACGTTTAAAATGAGCTTTTCAGAGCCAGCAGAGGTCAAAATAAGGAGTAATGCAAACTCAGTCATAGACATAGATTTTCACTTGCAACTTTCTTAAACATATTTAACAGTGCATGAATTGTTGTCTAAAACAAAAAGAAAATGCTTTTTAGTGGCTGGATCTGGTTTTATCACATTCTGAATTGAACGTTGAAAATGAGCTTTTCAGAGCCAGCAGAGGTCAAAATAAGCAGTAATGCAAACCCAGTCATAGACATAGATTTTCACTTGCAACTTGCTTTAACATGTTTAACAATGCATGAAATATTGTCTAAAACAAAAAGAATGATGCATTTTAGTAGCTGGATCTGGTTTTATCACATTCTGAATTGAACGTTGAAAATGAGCTTTTCAGAGCCAGCAGAGGTCAAAATAAGCAGTAATGCAAACTCAGTCATAGACATAGATTTTCACTTGCAACTTTCTTAAACATATTTAACAGTGCATGAATTGTTGTCTAAAACAAAAAGAAAATGCTTTTTAGTGGCTGGATCTGGTTTTATCACATTCTGAATTGAACGTTGAAAATGAGCTTTTCAGAGCCAGCAGAGGTCAAAATAAGCAGTAATGCAAACTCAGTCATAGACATAGATTTTCACTTGCAACTTGCTTTAACATGTTTAACAGTGCATGAAATGTTGTCTAAAACAAAAATTTTGATGCATTTTAGTAGCTGGATCTGGTTTTATCACATTCTGAATTGAATGTTGAAAATGAGCTGTTCTCAGCCAGCAGAGGTCAAAATAAGCAGTAATGCAAACTCAGTCAGAGACATAGATTTTCACTTGCAACTTGCTTTAACATGTTTAACAGTGCATGAAATGTTGTCTAAAACAAAAAGAAATTGCTTTTTAGTGGCTGGATCTGGTTTTATCACATTCTGAAAATGAGCTTTTCAGAGCCAGCAGAGGTCAAAATAAGCAGTAATGCAAACTCAGTCATAGACATAGATTTTCACTTGCAACTTGCTTTAACATGTTTAACAGTGCATGAAATGTAGTCTAAAACAAAAAGAATGATGCATTTTAGTAGCTGGATCTGGTTTTATCACATTCTGAAATGAACGTTGAAAATGAGCTTTTCAGAGCCAGCAGAGGTCAAAATAAGCAGTAATGCAAACTCAGTCATAGACATAGATTTTCACTTGCAACTTGCTTTAACATGTTTAACAATGCATGAAATATTGTCTAAAACAAAAAGAATGATGCATTTTAGTAGCTGGATCTGGTTTTATCACATTCTGAATTGAACGTTGAAAATGAGCTTTTCAGAGCCAGCAGAGGTCAAAATAAGCAGTAATGCAAACTCAGTCATAGACATAGATTTTCACTTGCAACTTTCTTAAACATATTTAACAGTGCATGAATTGTTGTCTAAAACAAAAAGAAAATGCTTTTTAGTGGCTGGATCTGGTTTTATCACATTCTGAATTGAACGTTGAAAATTAGCTTTTCAGAGCCAGCAGAGGTCAAAATAAGCAGTAATGCAAACTCAGTCATAGACATAGATTTTTCACTTGCAACTTGCTTTAACATGTTTAACAATGCATGAAATGTTGTCTAAAACAAAAAGAATGATGTATTTTAGTAGCTGGATCTGGTTTTATCACATTCTGAATTGAACGATGAAAATGAGCTTTTTAGAGCCAGCAGAGGTCAGAATAAGCAGTAATGCAAACTCAGTCATAGACATAGATTTCCACTTGCAACTTGCTTTAACATGTTTAACAGTGCATGAAATGTTGTCTAAAACAAAAAGAAAATGCTTTTTAGTGGCTGGATCTGGTTTTATCACATTCTGAATTGAACGTTGAAAATGAGCTTTTCAGAGCCAGCAGAGGTCAAAATAAGCAGTAATGCAAACTCAGTCATAGACATAGATTTTCACTTGCAACTTGCTTTAACATGTTTAACAATGCATGAAATATTGTCTAAAACAAAAAGAATGATGCATTTTAGTAGCTGGATCTGGTTTTATCACATTCTGAATTGAACGTTTAAAATGAGCTTTTCAGAGCCAGCAGAGGTCAAAATAAGCAGTAATGCAAACTCAGTCATAGACATAGATTTTCACTTGCAACTTGCTTTAACATGTTTAACAGTGCATGAAATGTAGTCTAAAACAAAAAGAATGATGCATTTTAGTAGCTGGATCTGGTTTTATCACATTCTGAATTGAACGTTGAAAATGAGCTTTTCAGAGCCAATAGAGGTCAAAATAAGCAGTAATGCAAACTCAGTCATAGACATAGATTTTCACTTGCAACTTGCTTTAACATGTTTAACAATGTATAAAATATTGTCTAAAACAAAAAGAATTATGCATTTTAGTAGCTGGATCTGGTTTTATCACATTCTGAATTGAACGTTGAAAATGAGCTTTTCAGAGCCAGCAGAGGTCAAAATAAGCAGTAATGCAAACTCAGTCAGAGACATAGATTTTCACTTGCAACTTTCTTAAACATATTTAACAGTGCATGAATTGTTGTCTAAAACAAAAAGAAAATGCATTTTAGTGGCTGGATCTGGTTTTATCACATTCTGAATTGAACGTTGAAAATGAGCTTTTCAGAGCCAGCAGAGGTCAAAATAAGCAGTAATGCAAACTCAGTCATAGACATAGATTTTCATTTGCAACTTGCTTTAACATGTTTAACAGTGCATGAAATGTTGTCTAAAACAAAAAGAATGATGCATTTTAGTAGCTGGATCTGGTTTTATCACATTCTGAATTGAACGTTGAAAATGAGCTTTTCAGAGCCAGCAGAGGTCAAAATAAGCAGTCATGCAAACTCAGTCATAGACATAGATTTCCACTTGCAACTTGCTTTAACATGTTTAACAGTGCATGAAATGTTGTCTAAAACAAAAAGAATGATGCATTTTAGTAGCTGGATCTGGTTTTATCACATTCTGAATTGAACGTTGAAAATGAGCTTTTCAGAGCCAGCAGAGGTCAAAATAAGCAGTAATGCAAACTCAGTCATAGACATAGATTTTCACTTGCAACTTGCTTTAACATGTTTAACAGTGCATGAAATGTTGTCTAAAACAAAAAGTTTGATGCATTTTAGTAGCTGGATCTGGTTTTATCACATTCTGAATTGAACGTTGAAAATGAGCTTTTCAGAGCCAGCAGAGGTCAAAATAAGCAGTAATGCAAACTCAGTCATATACATAGATTTTCACTTGCAACTTGCTTTAACATGTTTAACAGTGCATGAAATGTTGTCTAAAACAAAAAGTTTGATGCATTTTAGTAGCTGGATCTGGTTTTATCACATTCTGAATTGAACGTTGAAAATGAGCTTTTCAGAGCCAGCAGAGGTCAAAATAAGCAGTAATGCAAACTCAGTCATAGACATAGATTTTCACTTGCAACTTGCTTTAACATGTTTAACAATGCATGAAATATTGTCTAAAACAAAAAGAATGATGCATTTTAGTAGCTGGATCTGGTTTTATCACATTCTGAATTGAACGTTGAAAATGAGCTTTTCAGAGCCAGCAGAGGTCAAAATAAGCAGTAATGCAAACTCAGTCAGAGACATAGATTTTCACTTGCAACTTTCTTAAACATATTTAACAGTGCATGAATTGTTGTCTAAAACAAAAAGAAAATGCTTTTTAGTGGCTGGATCTGGTTTTATCACATTCTGAATTGAACGTTGAAAATGAGCTTTTCAGAGCCAGCAGAGGTCAAAATAAACAGTAATGCAAACTCAGTCATAGACATAGATTTTCATTTGCAACTTGCTTTAACATGTTTAACAGTGCATGAAATGTTGTCTAAAACAAAAAGAATGATGCATTTTAGTAGCTGGATCTGGTTTTATCACATTCTGAATTGAACGTTGAAAATGAGCTTTTCAGAGCCAGCAGAGGTCAAAATAAGCAGTCATGCAAACTCAGTCATAGACATAGATTTTCACTTGCAACTTGCTTTAACATGTTTAACAGTGCATGAAATGTAGTCTAAAACAAAAAGAATGATGCATTTTAGTAGCTGGATCTGGTTTTATCACATTCTGAAATGAACGTTGAAAATGAGCTTTTCAGAGCCAGCAGAGGTCAAAATAAGCAGTAATGCAAACTCAGTCATAGACATAGATTTTCACTTGCAACTTGCTTTAACATGTTTAACAATGCATGAAATATTGTCTAAAACAAAAAGAATGATGCATTTTAGTAGCTGGATCTGGTTTTATCACATTCTGAATTGAACGTTGAAAATGAGCTTTTCAGAGCCAGCAGAGGTCAAAATAAGCAGTAATGCAAACTCAGTCATAGACATAGATTTTCACTTGCAACTTTCTTAAACATATTTAACAGTGCATGAATTGTTGTCTAAAACAAAAAGAAAATGCTTTTTAGTGGCTGGATCTGGTTTTATCACATTCTGAATTGAACGTTGAAAATGAGCTTTTCAGAGCCAGCAGAGGTCAAAATAAGCAGTAATGCAAACTCAGTCATAGACATAGATTTTCACTTGCAACTTGCTTTAACATGTTTAACAATGCATGAAATGTTGTCTAAAACAAAAAGAATGATGCATTTTAGTAGCTGGATCTGGTTTTATCACATTCTGAATTGAACGATGAAAATGAGCTTTTTAGAGCCAGCAGAGGTCAGAATAAGCAGTAATGCAAACTCAGTCATAGACATAGATTTCCACTTGCAACTTGCTTTAACATGTTTAACAGTGCATGAAATGTTGTCTAAAACAAAAAGAATGATGCTTTTTAGTGGCTGGATCTGGTTTTATCACATTCTGAATTGAACGTTGAAAATGAGTTGTTCTCAGCCAGCAGAGGTCAAAATAAGCAGTAATGCAAACTCAGTCAGAGACATAGATTTTCACTTGCAACTTGCTTTAACATGTTTAACAGTGCATGAAATGTTGTCTAAAACAAAAAGAAAATGCTTTTTAGTGGCTGGATCTGGTTTTATCACATTCTGAATTGAATGTTGAAAATGAGCTTTTCAGAGCCAGCAGAGGTCAAAATAAGCAGTAATGCAAACTCAGTCATAGACATAGATTTTCACTTGCAACTTGCTTTAACATGTTTAACAATGCATGAAATATTGTCTAAAAAAAAAAAAGAATGATGCATTTTAGTAGCTGGATCTGGTTTTATCACATTCTGAATTGAACGTTTAAAATGAGCTTTTCAGAGCCAGCAGAGGTCAAAATAAGCAGTAATGCAAACTCAGTCATAGAAATAGATTTTCACTTGCAACTTTCTTAAACATATTTAACAGTGCATGAATTGTTGTCTAAAACAAAAAGAAAATGCTTTTTAGTGGCTGGATCTGGTTTTATCACATTCTGAATTGAACGTTGAAAATGAGCTTTTCAGAGCCAGCAGAGGTCAAAATAAGCAGTAATGCAAACCCAGTCATAGACATAGATTTTCACTTGCAACTTGCTTTAACATGTTTAACAATGCATGAAATATTGTCTAAAACAAAAAGAATGATGCATTTTAGTAGCTGGATCTGGTTTTATCACATTCTGAATTGAACGTTGAAAATGAGCTTTTCAGAGCCAGCAGAGGTCAAAATAAGCAGTAATGCAAACTCAGTCATAGACATAGATTTTCACTTGCAACTTTCTTAAACATATTTAACAGTGCATGAATTGTTGTCTAAAACAAAAAGAAAATGCTTTTTAGTGGCTGGATCTGGTTTTATCACATTCTGAATTGAACGTTGAAAATGAGCTTTTCAGAGCCAGCAGAGGTCAAAATAAGCAGTAATGCAAACTCAGTCATAGACATAGATTTTCACTTGCAACTTGCTTTAACATGTTTAACAGTGCATGAAATGTTGTCTAAAACAAAAAGTTTGATGCATTTTAGTAGCTGGATCTGGTTTTATCACATTCTGAATTGAATGTTGAAAATGAGCTGTTCTCAGCCAGCAGAGGTCAAAATAAGCAGTAATGCAAACTCAGTCAGAGACATAGATTTTCACTTGCAACTTGCTTTAACATGTTTAACAGTGCATGAAATGTTGTCTAAAACAAAAAGAAATTGCTTTTTAGTGGCTGGATCTGGTTTTATCACATTCTGAAAATGAGCTTTTCAGAGCCAGCAGAGGTCAAAATAAGCAGTAATGCAAACTCAGTCATAGACATAGATTTTCACTTGCAACTTGCTTTAACATGTTTAACAGTGCATGAAATGTAGTCTAAAACAAAAAGAATGATGCATTTTAGTAGCTGGATCTGGTTTTATCACATTCTGAAATGAACGTTGAAAATGAGCTTTTCAGAGCCAGCAGAGGTCAAAATAAGCAGTAATGCAAACTCAGTCATAGACATAGATTTTCACTTGCAACTTGCTTTAACATGTTTAACAATGCATGAAATATTGTCTAAAACAAAAAGAATGATGCATTTTAGTAGCTGGATCTGGTTTTATCACATTCTGAATTGAACGTTGAAAATGAGCTTTTCAGAGCCAGCAGAGGTCAAAATAAGCAGTAATGCAAACTCAGTCATAGACATAGATTTTCACTTGCAACTTTCTTAAACATATTTAACAGTGCATGAATTGTTGTCTAAAACAAAAAGAAAATGCTTTTTAGTGGCTGGATCTGGTTTTATCACATTCTGAATTGAACGTTGAAAATTAGCTTTTCAGAGCCAGCAGAGGTCAAAATAAGCAGTAATGCAAACTCAGTCATAGACATAGATTTTTCACTTGCAACTTGCTTTAACATGTTTAACAATGCATGAAATGTTGTCTAAAACAAAAAGAATGATGTATTTTAGTAGCTGGATCTGGTTTTATCACATTCTGAATTGAACGATGAAAATGAGCTTTTTAGAGCCAGCAGAGGTCAGAATAAGCAGTAATGCAAACTCAGTCATAGACATAGATTTCCACTTGCAACTTGCTTTAACATGTTTAACAGTGCATGAAATGTTGTCTAAAACAAAAAGAAAATGCTTTTTAGTGGCTGGATCTGGTTTTATCACATTCTGAATTGAACGTTGAAAATGAGCTTTTCAGAGCCAGCAGAGGTCAAAATAAGCAGTAATGCAAACTCAGTCATAGACATAGATTTTCACTTGCAACTTGCTTTAACATGTTTAACAATGCATGAAATATTGTCTAAAACAAAAAGAATGATGCATTTTAGTAGCTGGATCTGGTTTTATCACATTCTGAATTGAACGTTTAAAATGAGCTTTTCAGAGCCAGCAGAGGTCAAAATAAGCAGTAATGCAAACTCAGTCATAGACATAGATTTTCACTTGCAACTTGCTTTAACATGTTTAACAGTGCATGAAATGTAGTCTAAAACAAAAAGAATGATGCATTTTAGTAGCTGGATCTGGTTTTATCACATTCTGAATTGAACGTTGAAAATGAGCTTTTCAGAGCCAATAGAGGTCAAAATAAGCAGTAATGCAAACTCAGTCATAGACATAGATTTTCACTTGCAACTTGCTTTAACATGTTTAACAATGTATAAAATATTGTCTAAAACAAAAAGAATTATGCATTTTAGTAGCTGGATCTGGTTTTATCACATTCTGAATTGAACGTTGAAAATGAGCTTTTCAGAGCCAGCAGAGGTCAAAATAAGCAGTAATGCAAACTCAGTCATAGACATAGATTTTCACTTGCAACTTTCTTAAACATATTTAACAGTGCATGAATTGTTGTCTAAAACAAAAAGAAAATGCTTTTTAGTGGCTGGATCTGGTTTTATCACATTCTGAATTGAACGTTGAAAATGAGCTTTTCAGAGCCAGCAGAGGTCAAAATAAGCAGTAATGCAAACTCAGTCATAGACATAGATTTTCACTTGCAACTTGCTTTAACATGTTTAACAGTGCATGAAATGTTGTCTAAAACAAAAAGAAAATGCTTTTTAGTGGCTGGATCTGGTTTTATCACATTCTGAATTGAACGTTGAAAATGAGCTTTTCAGAGCCAGCAGAGGTCAAAATAAGCAGTAATGCAAACTCAGTCATAGACATAGATTTTCACTTGCAACTTGCTTTAACATGTTTAACAATGCATGAAATATTGTCTAAAACAAAAAGAATGATGCATTTTAGTAGCTGGATCTGGTTTTATCACATTCTGAATTGAACGTTGAAAATGAGCTTTTCAGAGCCAGCGGAGGTCAAAATAAGCAGTAATGCAAACTCAGTCATAGACATAGATTTTCACTTGCAACTTTCTTAAACATATTTAACAGTGCATGAATTGTTGTCTAAAACAAAAAGAAAATGCTTTTTAGTGGCTGGATCTGGTTTTATCACATTCTGAATTGAACGTTGAAAATGAGCTTTTCAGAGCCAGCAGAGGTCAAAATAAGCAGTAATGCAAACTCAGTCATAGACATAGATTTTCACTTGCAACTTGCTTTAACATATTTAACAGTGCATGAATTGTTGTCTAAAACAAAAAGAAAATGCTTTTTAGTGGCTGGATCTGGTTTTATCACATTCTGAATTGAACGTTGAAAATGAGCTTTTCAGAGCCAGCAGAGGTCAAAATAAGCAGTAATGCAAACTCAGTCATAGACATAGATTTTCACTTGCAACTTGCTTTAACATGTTTAACAATGCATGAAATGTTGTCTAAAACAAAAAGAATGATGCATTTTAGTAGCTGGATCTGGTTTTATCACATTCTGAATTGAACGATGAAAATGAGCTTTTTAGAGCCAGCAGAGGTCAGAATAAGCAGTAATGCAAACTCAGTCATAGACATAGATTTCCACTTGCAACTTGCTTTAACATGTTTAACAGTGCATGAAATGTTGTCTAAAACAAAAAGAATGATGCTTTTTAGTGGCTGGATCTGGTTTTATCACATTCTGAATTGAACGTTGAAAATGAGTTGTTCTCAGCCAGCAGAGGTCAAAATAAGCAGTAATGCAAACTCAGTCAGAGACATAGATTTTCACTTGCAACTTGCTTTAACATGTTTAACAGTGCATGAAATGTTGTCTAAAACAAAAAGAAAATGCTTTTTAGTGGCTGGATCTGGTTTTATCACATTCTGAATTGAATGTTGAAAATGAGCTTTTCAGAGCCAGCAGAGGTCAAAATAAGCAGTAATGCAAACTCAGTCATAGACATAGATTTTCACTTGCAACTTGCTTTAACATGTTTAACAATGCATGAAATATTGTCTAAAAAAAAAAAAGAATGATGCATTTTAGTAGCTGGATCTGGTTTTATCACATTCTGAATTGAACGTTTAAAATGAGCTTTTCAGAGCCAGCAGAGGTCAAAATAAGCAGTAATGCAAACTCAGTCATAGACATAGATTTTCACTTGCAACTTTCTTAAACATATTTAACAGTGCATGAATTGTTGTCTAAAACAAAAAGAAAATGCTTTTTAGTGGCTGGATCTGGTTTTATCACATTCTGAATTGAACGTTGAAAATGAGCTTTTCAGAGCCAGCAGAGGTCAAAATAAGCAGTAATGCAAACCCAGTCATAGACATAGATTTTCACTTGCAACTTGCTTTAACATGTTTAACAATGCATGAAATATTGTCTAAAACAAAAAGAATGATGCATTTTAGTGGCTGGATCTGGTTTTATCACATTCTGAATTGAACGTTGAAAATGAGCTTTTCAGAGCCAGCAGAGGTCAAAATAAGCAGTAATGCAAACTCAGTCATAGACATAGATTTTCACTTGCAACTTTCTTAAACATATTTAACAGTGCATGAATTGCTGTCTAAAACAAAAAGAAAATGCTTTTTAGTGGCTGGATCTGGTTTTATCACATTCTGAATTGAACGTTGAAAATGAGCTTTTCAGAGCCAGCAGAGGTCAAAATAAGCAGTAATGCAAACTCAGTCATAGACATAGACTTTCACTTGCAACTTGCTTTAACATGTTTAACAGTGCATGAAATGTTGTCTAAAACAAAAAGTTTGATGCATTTTAGTAGCTGGATCTGGTTTTATCACATTCTGAATTGAATGTTGAAAATGAGCTGTTCTCAGCCAGCAGAGGTCAAAATAAGCAGTAATGCAAACTCAGTCAGAGACATAGATTTTCACTTGCAACTTGCTTTAACATGTTTAACAGTGCATGAAATGTTGTCTAAAACAAAAAGAAATTGCTTTTTAGTGGCTGGATCTGGTTTTATCACATTCTGAAAATGAGCTTTTCAGAGCCAGCAGAGGTCAAAATAAGCAGTAATGCAAACTCAGTCATAGACATAGATTTTCACTTGCAACTTGCTTTAACATGTTTAACAGTGCATGAAATGTAGTCTAAAACAAAAAGAATGATGCATTTTATTAGCTGGATCTGGTTTTATCACATTCTGAAATGAACGTTGAAAATGAGCTTTTCAGAGCCAGCAGAGGTCAAAATAAGCAGTAATGCAAACTCAGTCATAGACATAGATTTTCACTTGCAACTTGCTTTAACATGTTTAACAATGCATGAAATATTGTCTAAAACAAAAAGAATGATGCATTTTAGTAGCTGGATCTGGTTTTATCACATTCTGAATTGAACGTTGAAAATGAGCTTTTCAGAGCCAGCAGAGGTCAAAATAAGCAGTAATGCAAACTCAGTCATAGACATAGATTTTCACTTGCAACTTTCTTAAACATATTTAACAGTGCATGAATTGTTGTCTAAAACAAAAAGAAAATGCTTTTTAGTGGCTGGATCTGGTTTTATCACATTCTGAATTGAACGTTGAAAATGAGCTTTTCAGAGCCAATAGAGGTCAAAATAAGCAGTAATGCAAACTCAGTCATAGACATAGATTTTCACTTGCAACTTGCTTTAACATGTTTAACAATGTATAAAATATTGTCTAAAACAAAAAGAATGATGGATTTTAGTAGCTGGATCTGGTTTTATCACATTCTGAATTGAACGTTGAAAATGAGCTTTTCAGAGCCAGCAGAGGTCAAAATAAGCAGTAATGCAAACTCAGTCATAGACATAGATTTTCACTTGCAACTTTCTTAAACATATTTAACAGTGCATGAATTGTTGTCTAAAACAAAAAGAAAATGCTTTTTAGTGGCTGGATCTGGTTTTATCACATTCTGAATTGAACGTTGAAAATGAGCTTTTCAGAGCCAGCAGAGGTCAAAATAAGCAGTAATGCAAACTCAGTCATAGACATAGATTTTCACTTGCAACTTTCTTAAACATATTTAACAGTGCATGAATTGTTGTCTAAAACAAAAAGAAAATGCTTTTTAGTGGCTGGATCTGGTTTTATCACATTCTGAATTGAACGTTGAAAATGAGCTTTTCAGAGCCAGCAGAGGTCAAAATAAGCAGTAATGCAAACTCAGTCATAGACATAGATTTTCACTTGCAACTTGCTTTAACATGTTTAACAATGCATGAAATGTTGTCTAAAACAAAAAGAATGATGCATTTTAGTAGCTGGATCTGGTTTTATCACATTCTGAATTGAACGATGAAAATGAGCTTTTTAGAGCCAGCAGAGGTCAGAATAAGCAGTAATGCAAACTCAGTCATAGACATAGATTTCCACTTGCAACTTGCTTTAACATGTTTAACAGTGCATGAAATGTTGTCTAAAACAAAAAGAATGATGCTTTTTAGTGGCTGGATCTGGTTTTATCACATTCTGAATTGAACGTTGAAAATGAGTTGTTCTCAGCCAGCAGAGGTCAAAATAAGCAGTAATGCAAACTCAGTCAGAGACATAGATTTTCACTTGCAACTTGCTTTAACATGTTTAACAGTGCATGAAATGTTGTCTAAAACAAAAAGAAAATGCTTTTTAGTGGCTGGATCTGGTTTTATCACATTCTGAATTGAATGTTGAAAATGAGCTTTTCAGAGCCAGCAGAGGTCAAAATAAGCAGTAATGCAAACTCAGTCATAGACATAGATTTTCACTTGCAACTTGCTTTAACATGTTTAACAATGCATGAAATATTGTCTAAAAAAAAAAAAAGAATGATGCATTTTAGTAGCTGGATCTGGTTTTATCACATTCTGAATTGAACGTTTAAAATGAGCTTTTCAGAGCCAGCAGAGGTCAAAATAAGCAGTAATGCAAACTCAGTCATAGACATAGATTTTCACTTGCAACTTTCTTAAACATATTTAACAGTGCATGAATTGTTGTCTAAAACAAAAAGAAAATGCTTTTTAGTGGCTGGATCTGGTTTTATCACATTCTGAATTGAACGTTGAAAATGAGCTTTTCAGAGCCAGCAGAGGTCAAAATAAGCAGTAATGCAAACTCAGTCATAGACATAGATTTTCACTTGCAACTTTCTTAAACATATTTAACAGTGCATGAATTGTTGTCTAAAACAAAAAGAAAATGCTTTTTAGTGGCTGGATCTGGTTTTATCACATTCTGAATTGAACGTTGAAAATGAGCATTTCAGAGCCAATAGAGGTCAAAATAAGCAGTAATGCAAACTCAGTCATAGACATAGATTTTCACTTGCAACTTGCTTTAACATGTTTAACAATGTATAAAATATTGTCTAAAACAAAAAGAATGATGCATTTTAGTAGCTGGATCTGGTTTTATCACATTCTGAATTGAACGTTGAAAATGAGCTTTTCAGAGCCAGCAGAGGTCAAAATAAGCAGTAATGCAAACTCAGTCATAGACATAGATTTTCACTTGCAACTTTCTTAAACATATTTAACAGTGCATGAATTGTTGTCTAAAACAAAAAGAAAATGCTTTTTAGTGGCTGGATCTGGTTTTATCACATTCTGAATTGAACGTTGAAAATGAGCTTTTCAGAGCCAGCAGAGGTCAAAATAAGCAGTAATGCAAACTCAGTCATAGACATAGATTTTCACTTGCAACTTTCTTAAACATATTTAACAGTGCATGAATTGTTGTCTAAAACAAAAAGAAAATGCTTTTTAGTGGCTGGATCTGGTTTTATCACATTCTGAATTGAACGTTGAAAATGAGCTTTTCAGAGCCAGCAGAGGTCAAAATAAGCAGTAATGCAAACTCAGTCATAGACATAGATTTTCACTTGCAACTTGCTTTAACATGTTTAACAATGCATGAAATGTTGTCTAAAACAAAAAGAATGATGCATTTTAGTAGCTGGATCTGGTTTTATCACATTCTGAATTGAACGATGAAAATGAGCTTTTTAGAGCCAGCAGAGGTCAGAATAAGCAGTAATGCAAACTCAGTCATAGACATAGATTTCCACTTGCAACTTGCTTTAACATGTTTAACAGTGCATGAAATGTTGTCTAAAACAAAAAAGAATGATGCTTTTTAGTGGCTGGATCTGGTTTTATCACATTCTGAATTGAACGTTGAAAATGAGTTGTTCTCAGCCAGCAGAGGTCAAAATAAGCAGTAATGCAAACTCAGTCAGAGACATAGATTTTCACTTGCAACTTGCTTTAACATGTTTAACAGTGCATGAAATGTTGTCTAAAACAAAAAGAAAATGCTTTTTAGTGGCTGGATCTGGTTTTATCACATTCTGAATTGAATGTTGAAAATGAGCTTTTCAGAGCCAGCAGAGGTCAAAATAAGCAGTAATGCAAACTCAGTCATAGACATAGATTTTCACTTGCAACTTGCTTTAACATGTTTAACAATGCATGAAATATTGTCTAAAAAAAAAAAAGAATGATGCATTTTAGTAGCTGGATCTGGTTTTATCACATTCTGAATTGAACGTTTAAAATGAGCTTTTCAGAGCCAGCAGAGGTCAAAATAAGCAGTAATGCAAACTCAGTCATAGACATAGATTTTCACTTGCAACTTTCTTAAACATATTTAACAGTGCATGAATTGTTGTCTAAAACAAAAAGAAAATGCTTTTTAGTGGCTGGATCTGGTTTTATCACATTCTGAATTGAACGTTGAAAATGAGCTTTTCAGAGCCAGCAGAGGTCAAAATAAGCAGTAATGCAAACCCAGTCATAGACATAGATTTTCACTTGCAACTTGCTTTAACATGTTTAACAATGCATGAAATATTGTCTAAAACAAAAAGAATGATGCATTTTAGTAGCTGGATCTGGTTTTATCACATTCTGAATTGAACGTTGAAAATGAGCTTTTCAGAGCCAGCAGAGGTCAAAATAAGCAGTAATGCAAACTCAGTCATAGACATAGATTTTCACTTGCAACTTTCTTAAACATATTTAACAGTGCATGAATTGTTGTCTAAAACAAAAAGAAAATGCTTTTTAGTGGCTGGATCTGGTTTTATCACATTCTGAATTGAACGTTGAAAATGAGCTTTTCAGAGCCAGCAGAGGTCAAAATAAGCAGTAATGCAAACTCAGTCATAGACATAGATTTTCACTTGCAACTTGCTTTAACATGTTTAACAGTGCATGAAATGTTGTCTAAAACAAAAAGTTTGATGCATTTTAGTAGCTGGATCTGGTTTTATCACATTCTGAATTGAATGTTGAAAATGAGCTGTTCTCAGCCAGCAGAGGTCAAAATAAGCAGTAATGCAAACTCAGTCAGAGACATAGATTTTCACTTGCAACTTGCTTTAACATGTTTAACAGTGCATGAAATGTTGTCTAAAACAAAAAGAAATTGCTTTTTAGTGGCTGGATCTGGTTTTATCACATTCTGAAAATGAGCTTTTCAGAGCCAGCAGAGGTCAAAATAAGCAGTAATGCAAACTCAGTCATAGACATAGATTTTCACTTGCAACTTGCTTTAACATGTTTAACAGTGCATGAAATGTAGTCTAAAACAAAAAGAATGATGCATTTTAGTAGCTGGATCTGGTTTTATCACATTCTGAAATGAACGTTGAAAATGAGCTTTTCAGAGCCAGCAGAGGTCAAAATAAGCAGTAATGCAAACTCAGTCATAGACATAGATTTTCACTTGCAACTTGCTTTAACATGTTTAACAATGCATGAAATATTGTCTAAAACAAAAAGAATGATGCATTTTAGTAGCTGGATCTGGTTTTATCACATTCTGAATTGAACGTTGAAAATGAGCTTTTCAGAGCCAGCAGAGGTCAAAATAAGCAGTAATGCAAACTCAGTCATAGACATAGATTTTCACTTGCAACTTTCTTAAACATATTTAACAGTGCATGAATTGTTGTCTAAAACAAAAAGAAAATGCTTTTTAGTGGCTGGATCTGGTTTTATCACATTCTGAATTGAACGTTGAAAATTAGCTTTTCAGAGCCAGCAGAGGTCAAAATAAGCAGTAATGCAAACTCAGTCATAGACATAGATTTTTCACTTGCAACTTGCTTTAACATGTTTAACAATGCATGAAATGTTGTCTAAAACAAAAAGAATGATGTATTTTAGTAGCTGGATCTGGTTTTATCACATTCTGAATTGAACGATGAAAATGAGCTTTTTAGAGCCAGCAGAGGTCAGAATAAGCAGTAATGCAAACTCAGTCATAGACATAGATTTCCACTTGCAACTTGCTTTAACATGTTTAACAGTGCATGAAATGTTGTCTAAAACAAAAAGAAAATGCTTTTTAGTGGCTGGATCTGGTTTTATCACATTCTGAATTGAACGTTGAAAATGAGCTTTTCAGAGCCAGCAGAGGTCAAAATAAGCAGTAATGCAAACTCAGTCATAGACATAGATTTTCACTTGCAACTTGCTTTAACATGTTTAACAATGCATGAAATATTGTCTAAAACAAAAAGAATGATGCATTTTAGTAGCTGGATCTGGTTTTATCACATTCTGAATTGAACGTTTAAAATGAGCTTTTCAGAGCCAGCAGAGGTCAAAATAAGCAGTAATGCAAACTCAGTCATAGACATAGATTTTCACTTGCAACTTGCTTTAACATGTTTAACAGTGCATGAAATGTAGTCTAAAACAAAAAGAATGATGCATTTTAGTAGCTGGATCTGGTTTTATCACATTCTGAATTGAACGTTGAAAATGAGCTTTTCAGAGCCAATAGAGGTCAAAATAAGCAGTAATGCAAACTCAGTCATAGACATAGATTTTCACTTGCAACTTGCTTTAACATGTTTAACAATGTATAAAATATTGTCTAAAACAAAAAGAATTATGCATTTTAGTAGCTGGATCTGGTTTTATCACATTCTGAATTGAACGTTGAAAATGAGCTTTTCAGAGCCAGCAGAGGTCAAAATAAGCAGTAATGCAAACTCAGTCATAGACATAGATTTTCACTTGCAACTTTCTTAAACATATTTAACAGTGCATGAATTGTTGTCTAAAACAAAAAGAAAATGCTTTTTAGTGGCTGGATCTGGTTTTATCACATTCTGAATTGAACGTTGAAAATGAGCTTTTCAGAGCCAGCAGAGGTCAAAATAAGCAGTAATGCAAACTCAGTCATAGACATAGATTTTCACTTGCAACTTGCTTTAACATGTTTAACAGTGCATGAAATGTTGTCTAAAACAAAAAGAAAATGCTTTTTAGTGGCTGGATCTGGTTTTATCACATTCTGAATTGAACGTTGAAAATGAGCTTTTCAGAGCCAGCAGAGGTCAAAATAAGCAGTAATGCAAACTCAGTCATAGACATAGATTTTCACTTGCAACTTGCTTTAACATGTTTAACAATGCATGAAATATTGTCTAAAACAAAAAGAATGATGCATTTTAGTAGCTGGATCTGGTTTTATCACATTCTGAATTGAACGTTGAAAATGAGCTTTTCAGAGCCAGCGGAGGTCAAAATAAGCAGTAATGCAAACTCAGTCATAGACATAGATTTTCACTTGCAACTTTCTTAAACATATTTAACAGTGCATGAATTGTTGTCTAAAACAAAAAGAAAATGCTTTTTAGTGGCTGGATCTGGTTTTATCACATTCTGAATTGAACGTTGAAAATGAGCTTTTCAGAGCCAGCAGAGGTCAAAATAAGCAGTAATGCAAACTCAGTCATAGACATAGATTTTCACTTGCAACTTGCTTTAACATATTTAACAGTGCATGAATTGTTGTCTAAAACAAAAAGAAAATGCTTTTTAGTGGCTGGATCTGGTTTTATCACATTCTGAATTGAACGTTGAAAATGAGCTTTTCAGAGCCAGCAGAGGTCAAAATAAGCAGTAATGCAAACTCAGTCATAGACATAGATTTTCACTTGCAACTTGCTTTAACATGTTTAACAATGCATGAAATGTTGTCTAAAACAAAAAGAATGATGCATTTTAGTAGCTGGATCTGGTTTTATCACATTCTGAATTGAACGATGAAAATGAGCTTTTTAGAGCCAGCAGAGGTCAGAATAAGCAGTAATGCAAACTCAGTCATAGACATAGATTTCCACTTGCAACTTGCTTTAACATGTTTAACAGTGCATGAAATGTTGTCTAAAACAAAAAGAATGATGCTTTTTAGTGGCTGGATCTGGTTTTATCACATTCTGAATTGAACGTTGAAAATGAGTTGTTCTCAGCCAGCAGAGGTCAAAATAAGCAGTAATGCAAACTCAGTCAGAGACATAGATTTTCACTTGCAACTTGCTTTAACATGTTTAACAGTGCATGAAATGTTGTCTAAAACAAAAAGAAAATGCTTTTTAGTGGCTGGATCTGGTTTTATCACATTCTGAATTGAATGTTGAAAATGAGCTTTTCAGAGCCAGCAGAGGTCAAAATAAGCAGTAATGCAAACTCAGTCATAGACATAGATTTTCACTTGCAACTTGCTTTAACATGTTTAACAATGCATGAAATATTGTCTAAAAAAAAAAAGAATGATGCATTTTAGTAGCTGGATCTGGTTTTATCACATTCTGAATTGAACGTTTAAAATGAGCTTTTCAGAGCCAGCAGAGGTCAAAATAAGCAGTAATGCAAACTCAGTCATAGACATAGATTTTCACTTGCAACTTTCTTAAACATATTTAACAGTGCATGAATTGTTGTCTAAAACAAAAAGAAAATGCTTTTTAGTGGCTGGATCTGGTTTTATCACATTCTGAATTGAACGTTGAAAATGAGCTTTTCAGAGCCAGCAGAGGTCAAAATAAGCAGTAATGCAAACCCAGTCATAGACATAGATTTTCACTTGCAACTTGCTTTAACATGTTTAACAATGCATGAAATATTGTCTAAAACAAAAAGAATGATGCATTTTAGTAGCTGGATCTGGTTTTATCACATTCTGAATTGAACGTTGAAAATGAGCTTTTCAGAGCCAGCAGAGGTCAAAATAAGCAGTAATGCAAACTCAGTCATAGACATAGATTTTCACTTGCAACTTTCTTAAACATATTTAACATTGCATGAATTGCTGTCTAAAACAAAAAGAAAATGCTTTTTAGTGGCTGGATCTGGTTTTATCACATTCTGAATTGAACGTTGAAAATGAGCTTTTCAGAGCCAGCAGAGGTCAAAATAAGCAGTAATGCAAACTCAGTCATAGACATAGACTTTCACTTGCAACTTGCTTTAACATGTTTAACAGTGCATGAAATGTTGTCTAAAACAAAAAGTTTGATGCATTTTAGTAGCTGGATCTGGTTTTATCACATTCTGAATTGAATGTTGAAAATGAGCTGTTCTCAGCCAGCAGAGGTCAAAATAAGCAGTAATGCAAACTCAGTCAGAGACATAGATTTTCACTTGCAACTTGCTTTAACATGTTTAACAGTGCATGAAATGTTGTCTAAAACAAAAAGAAATTGCTTTTTAGTGGCCGGATCTGGTTTTATCACATTCTGAAAATGAGCTTTTCAGAGCCAGCAG